>NC_091292.1:24909281-24920853 GCF_038502225.1 Cherax quadricarinatus | reverse complement strand
AGTATCCACCTACCAGATAACCTGCACACCCCAGCAACCCCCGATCACCTAACTCCCGCATTTAACACATGCAATACGTCTGTCATCTTGAGTCTGCACGCTAGCAATAAGGCAAAGGGTTACAGCACAACTGCACTCTGGAAACTGGGGCGTGAACGGAACCTATGGTAGTTTTAAGAGCAGTCTGAAGGTTTTGAAGGTATTTTTGGAACCAATTACGTTTCCATAAACCTGAGAGTTGCTAAACATCAGTGTAAATCTGACAGTGATCTACAGTATAAATCTGATATTGATCTATAGTATAAAGCTGACAGTACTCTACAGTATTCAGTATTAACCTGACAGTGCTCTACAGTATAAACTGACAGTGCTCTACAGTATAAACTGACAGTGCTCTCACAGTATAAACTGACAGTGCTCTACAGTATAAACTGACAGTGCTCTACAGTATAAACTGACAGTGCTCTCACAGTATAAACTGACAGTGCGCTCACAGTATAAACTGACAGTGCTCTCACAGTATAAACTGACAGTGCTCTCACAGTATAAACTGACAGTGCTCTCACAGTATAAACTGACAGTGCTCTACAGTATAAACTGACAGTGATCTACAGTATAAACTGACAGTGCTCTCACAGTATAAACTGACAGTGCTCTCACAGTATAAACTGACAGTGCTCTCAAAGTATAAACTGACAGTGCTCTACAGTATAAACTGACAGTGCTCTACAGTATAAACTGACAGTGCTCTCACAGTATAAACTGACAGTGCTCTCACAGTATAAACTGGCAGTGCTCTCACCGTATAAACTGACAGTGCTCTCACAGTATAAACTGACAGTGCTCTCACAGTATAAACTGACAGTGCTCTCACAGTATAAACTGACAGTGCTCTCACTGTATAAACTGACAGTGCTCTAACAGTATAAACTGACAGTGCTCTCACAGTATAAGCTGACAGTGCTCTACAGTATAAACTGACAGTGCTCTACAGTATAAACTGACAGTGCTCTACAGTATAAACTGACAGTGCTCTCACAGTATAAACGGACAGTGCTCTCACAGTATAAACGGACAGTGCTCTCACAGTATAAACTGACAGTGCTCTCACAGTATAAACTGACAGTGCTCTCACAGTATAAACTGACAGTGCTCTCACAGTATAAACTGACAGTGCTCTACAGTATAAACTGACAGTGCTCTACAGTATAAACTGACAGTGCTCTCACTGTATAAACTGACAGTCCTCTCACAGTATAAACTGACAGTCCTCTCACAGTATAAACTGACAGTGCTCTACAGTATAAACTGACAGTGCTCTCACAGTATAAACTGACAGTGCTCTCACAGTATAAACTGACAGTGCTCTCACAGTATAAACTGACAGTGCTCTACAGTATAAACTGACAGTGCTCTCACAGTATAAACTGACAGTGCTCTCACAGTATAAACAGACAGTGCTCTCACAGTATAAACTGACAGTGCTCTACAGTATAAACTGACAGTGCTCTCACAGTATAAACTGACAGTGCTCTCACAGTATAAACTGACAGTGCTCTCACTGTATAAACCGACAGTGCTCTCACAGTATAAACTGACAGTGCTCTACAGTATAAACTGACAGTGCTCTACAGTATAAACTGACAGTGCTCTCACAGTATAAACTGACAGTGCTCTCACAGTATAAACTGACAGTGCTCTACAGTATAAACTGACAGTGCTCTCACAGTATAAACTGACAGTGCTCTCACAGTATAAACTGACAGTGCTCTCACAGTATAAACTGACAGTGCTCTCACTGTATAAACCGACAGTGCTCTCACAGTATAAACTGACAGTGCTCTCACAGTATAAACTGACAGTGCTCTACAGTATAAACTGACAGTGCTCTACAGTATAAACTGACAGTGCTCTCACAGTATAAACTGACAGTGCTCTCACAGTATAAACTGACAGTGCTCTCACAGTATAAACTGACAGTGCTCTACAGTATAAACTGACAGTGCTCTCACAGTATAAACTGACAGTGCTCTCACAGTATAAACTGACAGTGCTCTCACAGTATAAACTGACAGTGCTCTACAGTATAAACTGACAGTGCTCTACAGTATAAACTGACAGTGCTCTACAGTATAAACTGACAGTGCTCTCACAGTATAAACTGACAGTGCTCTCACAGTATAAACTGACAGTGCTCTCACAGTATAAACTGACAGTGCTCTCACAGTATAAACTGACAGTGCTCTCACAGTATAAACTGACAGTGCTCTACAGTATAAACTGACAGTGCTCTCACAGTATAAACTGACAGTGCTCTACAGTATAAACTGACAGTGCTCTCACAGTATAAACTGACAGTGCTCTACAGTATAAACTGACAGTGCTCTCACAGTATAAACTGACAGTGCTCTACAGTATAAACTGACAGTGCTCTCACAGTATAAACTGACAGTGCTCTACAGTATAAATCTGACAGTGCTCTCACAGTATAAACTGACAGTGCTCTACAGTATAAAGCTGACAGTGCTCTACAGTATAAAGCAGACAGTGCTCTACAGCGTAAACCTGACAATGATCTACACAAATGTAAATCTTACACAATGCTCCACACCAGTGTAAATCTTACACAGTGCTCCACACCAGTGTAAATCTTTCACAGTGCTCCACACCAGTGTAAATCTTACACAGTGCTCTACACCATTGTAAATCTTAGACAGTGCTCTACACCAGTGTAAATCTTACACAGTGCTCCACACCAGTGTAAATCTTACACAGTGCTCCACACCAGTGTAAATCTTACACAGTGCTCTACACCAGTGTAAATCTTACACAGTGCTCCACACCAGTGTAAATCTTACACAGTGCCCCACACCAGTGTAAATCTTACACAGTGCTCTACACCAGTGTAAATCTTACACAGTGCTCTACACCAGTGTAAATCTTACGCAGTGCTCCACACCAGTGTAAATCTTACACAGTGCTCTACACGAATGTAAATCTTTCACAGTGCTCCACACCAGTGTAAATCTTACACAGTGCTCTACACCAGTGTAAATCTTACGCAGTGTTCCACACCAGTGTAAATCTTACACAGTGCTCCACACCAGTGTAAATCTTACACAGTGCTCCACACCAGTGTAAATCTTACACCGTGCTCTACACCAGTGTAAATCTTACACAGTGCTCCACACCAGTGTAAATCTTACACAGTGCTCCACACCAGGTTAAATCTTACACAGTGCTCCACACCAGTGTAAATCTTACACAGTGCTCCACACCAGTGTAAATCTTACACAGTGCTCCACACCAGTGTAAATCTTACACAGTGCTCTACACCAGTGTAAATCTTACACAGTGCTCCACACCAGTGTAAATCTTACACAGTGCTCCACACCAGTGTAAATCTTACACAGTGCTCCACACCAGTGTAAATCTTACACAGTGCTCCACACCAGTGTAAATCTTACACAGTGCTCCACACCAGTGTAAATCTTACACAGTGCTCTACACCAGTGTAAATCTTACACAGTGCTCCACACCAGTGTAAATCTTACACAGTGCTCTACACCAGTGTAAATCTTACACAGTGCTCCACACCAGTGTAAATCTTACACAGTGCTCTACACCAGTGTAAATCTTACACAGTGCTCTACACCAGTGTAAATTTTACACAGTGCTCCACACCAGTGTACATCTTACACAGTGCTCTACACCAGTGTAAATCTTACGCAGTGCTCTACACCAGTGTAAATCTTACACAGTGCTCTACACCAGTGTAAATCTTACACAGTGCTCTACACCACTGTAAATCTTACACAGTGATCTACACCACTGTAAATCTTACACAGTGCTCTACACCACTGTAAATCTTACACAGTGATCTACACCACTGTAAATCTTAGAGAGCGATGTACACCAGTACAAATGTATCTTACACCAGTGTAAATCTTACATGCTGCCACCGTCAGTGTCCTCTGTATATCACTTCATGTTAACCTTCTCTCTGTTTCTGGCACATTATTCCAAGGACAGAACAAAGACTACAAAATTATCACAAATCGCTACATCTGTGTAACAAAACTGACACAGGTCTCTCTCTCTCTCTCTCACACTCTCTCTCTCTCTCTCTCATATAGGCACGGGGTCTGTATGACTTAGTGACTCGGTTCCATTTCTTTGCATCAAGAGCCCTTCAGCATCTTGTCGCTTACCTTTCATAAGAACATAAGAATGGAGGAACACTGCATTAGGCCTACTAGCCTATACAAGTTCTTCTCAGGACCACGCATTCCCACCCACCCAAGACAATGCTGCTAAAGAAATATTGTTTCACGGAATTGGACTAGTCTTTTTAATTTTTCCAAAGAAATTAATAATTCTCCAGAAATATAGGTAAAATAATTAAAAAAAAATGCAGTATAAAATGCTCTTTATAGATGAATCATTTGTTAATAAAACTGCAAGTGTCTGCAGTTATTCTTCTCCACAAATAGACCAACATGTGTGTACTAGAGAAGTCGAAGTCTCTTTGGAAAACTTAAATCACATTACCATCTCGCTCTATCTCACTCCACTCAACACACAAAAATACACACAAACTCGACTACTCTCCTAAGTTTGAGACATTTTATTTCAAAGTTTGGGAGCACCGCACGAAAATTATTCCTATGAAACGTCCTTGGCAAAAAATTTTCCCGAGAAATGAATTCTCAGCTTCCATTTTAATCCATTACAAGGGGGAGACCGACTTTTTAATTAAGTTAAGCATTTTATCGCTAAGTTTGATTCACATCTTCAAAAGGTCTCTCCTCTTTTTATAGTACTACGTGTCCCTTCATAGTGGACAGAGATTTCTCCTTCTCAAGACACGCTGCAGCATATCTAAATCTGTTTTTATTATACCATCTGTATTTGCAGTAGACTGAGTTTTCGCGCTTCCGAGATTTAGGAAGGATAGGGAAGTGTATAAGACAAAGTTTGAAAGAGAAAAGTTGGCGAGGCAGCCTGGGTGTGTTAGTGTGCTGGGGAGTACTGCAACCATGGCTCACCCCACTAAGTGAATATGTGCCAAAATAATAATTGAGGTGGTTGCCCATCTAACGTACACTTGCACAGAAATACTGAAGAAGTTTCTTAAATAAACACAGTAAATTGCGAGGAATGGCTGTCAGTGAATAAAAATAAGAATGGACCAGGATCGAACCGTGATCCTGGCATGTAGCAGGTCCAACGATGTACCATGGAGGCTTCTAATGCAAGTCTCGTAGGTCAGTTATACAGCGTTTGACCTGCAACGCTCCAGAACTATAGTTCACTTCCCCGTGTGTGTGTGTGCATATATATATATATATATATATATATATATATATATATATATATATATATATATATATATATATATATATATATATATATATATATATATATGGGGAATACTAAGAAATCCAAGGCAGAAAAGGATGGATGAAATTTATTGAATCAAGAATCTTTCAAAAGCTTCAAAGCACCACTGTTAGAAAGATAATTATCACTGGAGCATAGATTACATATATTTTAAATATAACGCAGATCAGCGGGCTACCCGTAAGACTAAATCCAATTTTACAAAGATAAATATTTCGGAATACAGATAGAGAAAGGCAAAAGTTTATTAAGACTTCATGCTGTGCCTCCTCCCATGCTGAATAATATGGTTGTGTCAAATGTAAAAATCACCCAAAAGTTTGTGTAATCACATAACGTTCTTCATAATGTTATAATCGTTGAACACAAAATGTCTTAGTGAACACATTCCTAACCTTGTAGTTAAATATTAAACTACAATCTTTTTCAGGTACTTTGCTAAACTGAGGGAAGTTACTGTTGATGTATCTCACTTAAATTTCATGTGTCGTATGCAGGGAATATTTTAATACGAAAAGCACTGTTCACAAATTGCTACACGTCAACGCCAAAAAAAATACGAAACAAAAAAAATCAAGTATTCTGTTCATGACAGATTTCTTTTTTAATCTTTGAAGGGATGGATGTTTTATAATTCCTTCAACAGAGCCTAGTAATGTTTTCCTTGTTTACTGTAGATTTCATAAATTCTTACATTCTTATATTTGTCAATTGCCCAATTCTAATTAAGCACCCAGGAGCATGAAGACTTATTTTACGGACTCGGAAAAGCCTCTTTTTTTTTTTTTCTTGGGAACGTTTTCATGACGTCGCAAGAAAGTCTTGTCTAATTGAGAAAGTTTTCTCGATTACTTTACGTTGGTGTACATGTGAATCGCAGCCTAAATGACCCACAAGTAGTCGAATGGCTTAAAATCTAAAACTAAGACTCGCGAATTCGTAATAAAAGGATTGCAAGCAAACCACAGGTTTAATCCCCGCCAGTTCCGTGGTTGAAAACTAATTACTTGCTAAACTATTACTGTAAACATGAGAAACCATATATAACAAATCTTCGAGTATAAAAACTGTGTTCTGCTCTGTAAAGCGTTTTCCATTCCTATTGGAACTAACTTTTTGTTGCTGAATACACAAAATTCTTTTGGGAAGGCACACTTAACCTTCACAATATTTAAATACATTAAATTAAGCCTCAACTTAGTTCAGTATTTACAAAACCTACACCAGCAAGGATGAAACTGAACTAAGGGCTAAGGGCTTGTAAGTCATTTCATCTTTGTTACCTTGGCTTCATAAAGAAACGGAGTGTTTAAAAAAATCGCTTTTCAAGATTTGTTTTTTAAATCTGCTCTCGCTAGACGCTTTACAAGCTAATTGTCTTAAATTAGTCCAGTTGATATTTTTATTATCTCATCATATATAAACATTACACTACTTTCTCTTCAGTCGTGTTGTTGTCTCATATCGCAGATATTTTTTATTTACCTTTCCTCTCTCTCATCTCTTATCTTTATTCATTTGCATATCTCTCTCTCTTATTACGGGCAATTAAAATCAGGCAGTGCGGCGCTACCACATAAAGGCTTGCAGTATCTGACATTTAATAGCGGGCATAGGTAATAATGTGAAATTACGAGGCAAGTAATGGTAACAGATTCTGTCTCAGTGTGTGCATGCCTGTATTCACATGTGCTTGTATTACTGTTATATTGGTATTCATGTGTGTGAGCGTGGGCTGGAGCAGGTGCGTGAGTGCCTATGTGTGAAGAGGCGTTACTGTTTTCTCAATTTATCCCTGTTGCATGTAATAAGAATTCTTCTTTATCTACTCTGTTATGTCCTTTTATGCTCTTATTTGTGGTTGTCATAGCTTCTCTTTTCCTTCTTTAAGCCAACGTGGACAGCTTCAATGTTGTCAGCCTTTCAACTTCATTGTTTTTACTGTTATTTGAACATTTTCTATTAATATGTGCTTTCTCAGCTGTGGTCGTCACATAACCGTTGCATATTCCAATTTTGGCATAAGTTATAAAGTTTATTTCACTATCCATATTACTTAAAGTTTTGTAATTCGCAAGTTTAGTATACGAGCTTCTCACAATTCCATTTATATGCTATTCTAGTGACTTTTTTGTTTTCTTTTTAACAACTCCCAGATCCCTTTCATTATCTTGTCAGACTGTCTATATTCTTTACGTGTTATGATTTTGCTTTTTCCCATTACATGGCATTTATCTAAATTCCATCATCTATCACTCGCTTTACTCAGTTTATCCAGATCATCTTTTTAGGATTTGCTAATTGTCATTTATTTTACTTAAGATTTTTGCATCCTCAGCAAAAGTGAGTAGTTTTTTTTTTGTTTCTGGTTAATCATTTAAATAAATTAAAAACATTATTACTGGGGGAAGTTCGGATCCTTGTGGCACTCCACCTGTGAAATTTTTCCACACATTTTTTCTTTTATAACTTAAAAATTTTCTCTCAAACCAAAAGATTTTCATCCATTGCAATATTTTACCTTTTATTCCTCCATTGCTTTGCAGTTTCCAAATTAGGCTCTCATGGGGATCTCTATCAAAGGCTTTCTTAAAGTCTAGGTAAATACAGTCTGTTCATCCACATCTTTCTTCAACAGTTTCCATAACTGTATCATGAGTACACTAAGAAACAATAAATGTCAGGGGACCAAGTCTGTTTAACTGTCTCACAGCATACATAAGGGGGATTACCCATCAGTAAAATGGGTACTTGGGGGTTAGTCGACTGGTGTGGGTCGCATCCTGAGACAAAATTGACCTAATTTGCCCGAAATGCTCTACAGAGGAAGTTACTTTCTGTATAGTACTATGTCACCATATACTTGTACTTAAACAAAATTATTATTATTATTATTATTAAGTACACATCACCCGCAGTGATGAAGTAAACAGGTCAGAGACTCCCCACCTCGTTGTCTCGTTTCTTGTGTTGCAAGATACTACTTTCCTTCCCATTGCGCCCAGCCTCCCTTCCTTTTTCCTCTCCCTTTCTCTTTCTCTCTCCATCATTCACCTTGCTTCTTCCTCTTCCTCCTCCATATACTATTTTCCTCTTCCGGTAAAAGAAAGTGTTTGGACAGTAATGGGAAATTCTTTACAAACTGCCCAAAATATATTTGGTATACCGCCGACTAGCCTTCGAGCACACGGGACTCAACTGTAGCCTTCCAACACACGGAGCTTAACTGTAGTCTACCAACAAACGGGACTCAACTGTAGCCTTCCAGCACACTGGGCTTAATTATAGCCTTCCAGCACACGGGGCTTAACTGTAGTTTACCAGCCCACACTATGCTCAACTGAAGCCTTCCAGCCCGCACACACTGAAAATTTACAGCATGCAGTGTGTATACTGTAATAATGTTGGTGGAATTACCGACAAAATGTTAGGTAAAAGGACACAAGTGCAACTAATGCGAAGTTTTATTGTGACAACGTTTCGCTCTCCAGGAGCTTTGTAAGCCGTTATGGATTGACAACACCTGGAGAGCGAAACGTTGCCACAATAAAATGTCGCATTAGTTGCACTTGTGTCCTTTTACTTAACATAGTGTGTATACTGTAGGCTTCAAGTGTGTAAAGTACTAAATGTAGCATTACAGTAGCATACCGTAGCCTATCAGTATGATCAGCCGGGCTGTGGCTCGTACGTTGGTTTGCGTGCAGCCAGCAGCAACAGCCTGGTTGATCAGGCTCTGATCCACCAGGAGGCCTGGTCACAGACCGGGCCGCGGGGGCGTTGACCCCCGGAACTCTCTCCAGGTAAACTCCAGGTAAAACACATACGCTGCCTCACTGTAAACTATCATTACGAATAGATTACTTCACTGTAACCTTCCTGTGCATGAAATATTCATTAATGTAATCTTCAGGTATATGTGGTATGCATCATGGTAGAATTCTAGGGCACATACAGTGCCTCATGGAAGCCTACCAGCACATACAGTGCCTCATTGAAGCCTACCAACACATACAGTGCCTCATTGAAGCCTACCAACACATACAGTGCCTCATTGAAGCCTACCAACACATACAGTGCCTCATTGAAGCCTACCAACACATACAGTGCCTCATTGAAGCCTATTAATACATACAGTGCCTCATTGAAGCCTACCAGCACATACAGTGCCTCATTAAAGCCTACCAGCACATACGAGTATAGTATGGATCACTGTCGCATTCCAGCACACACAGTGCAACACTGTATATTTCTAGTATATATAAATGGTTACGTGTTAATAATGCATGGAAGAGCAGAAAGTTATTCACTTCATTAAGAAACACCCATAAAATTAATATCACACAATTAAAAAAATCTATTAGGAAGCCTAATTCATACCATTTAAAATACTGAAACAGTTTCACAAAAAAAATCTATATCTGAAGTAAAAGAAATACTATGATTATGTTAAAAGGAATCATTATTGCCTTAAAAAAAATATTATTTCTTATAATCAGAGAATACGGGGTCATATTAGCCATCGGTGTTGTCAGCCAAAATCCAAAGTAGATCTGTAAAAAACAATTGGATAAACAATGAGAATATTCTTTTAATATGAATTTATTATCATAGGCCAACTTAATTAAAGTTTTCTCCAACGATATTTACAAAATATATCCCTGGCATCTTCCTGTCTAGCGTTAACTGTGTTAGTGGTGTCTGGCTCTCCCGTCTAACATATGAGAATTAATATTGCAGTATAATTCACTCGCCTTGTGTTAACATGTTTGATCACGAATTTGACAAATGCACACTAGTCCATTTCGATTCTAGTAGTGCAAAACAACCACGGGGGGAGTAGAATGATAGCTCTAGGCCTTTCGTGTTGCAATCAACACATCAGGAGCTAGCAAAATTGCAGAATACGTTCCCAGAGGACCGCGTTCACTGGAGTGAACGCGTCCTCTGGAAATGTATTCACGTGGAAACCCTCCCCTTTTCTGCAATTTTGCAAGCTCCTGATGATGTGTTGATTGCAACACGATAGGCCTAGCGCTATCATTCTACTCCCCCCGTGGTTGTTTTGCATCTTGTATCGCTTGGTTTGCGATATTTGCTTAATCCAGTATTAGTAATAGTAGGAGTGGTGATCGTGGCTGATATCTGCGTTTAATATTTATATTAAAAATAATAATTTTACTTTAAGTCACGTAAAATATCAAAATGAGGGAATATATAGTGCTGAATAGACGAAAGTACGTTTTAACTCTAGATGGGATTAATTTGGCGAAGCAACCATCAACAGTAGCTAAAGTGGAAGTAAATGTAGATACATAACAAAATAATCAGGAGGAAATAGAAATAATGGCCAACTTCCTTTCCTGCGTTGTACTAGCATATTTATTGTGGAGACGTCTCGCTCGGGAATGCTTTTCAGTACAATACAGAGATGAGAATGAGCAGGGGTATTCATAGTGGTAAAGAGAGGGCAGGTGCGATACGTCTCAATATCCTAAGCACTACACGTGTCTTACTTAACATTTTTCGGTATCTGATACCATCTCTTACCTATTTCATTTCCCGTTAAATCTGCACTTACTTTTTCTATGCTGCATGAAGGACCGAACCTCCACGAGTCCTTTCTCTGAATGACCAAGACAGGTTTAGCAGCTCACTGCAAGTATAAAAATACTAAGTTTTCCTCCTTGCAATGTGAGCTGAAGCTAATGAGAAATAGAGGAAAAAATTCTAAGTCTTTACTCTCTTCATCCATGAAGATAGCAGCTGTAGCAACACCATCAACAATACTATAAATAGTTTTTTCCTAGCAAACAATTTCTACAAAAAAATTAAATATATATAGTTTTGTCCTTCCCTTTAAGTCCATATCTCTGTCATTTTCTCTCATACCCATTTCCACTTTCTCCTTGCATTCACTTTCTTCTTCAATCTTTCTCCCTTCTCCGTGTCACTCCCTCTATTCCCCTTTCTCTCTGGTAACAAAGAGGAGGAGCCAACTTAGTATGGACGATTTTCGTGATGTGTCGACAGTGAGAGAGCGAGGCTGCTGCTGCCTTGAATGGGCTCAAGAAACTTATTTCATCCCCACTGAAAAAATAAAAACTATAAAGAAATGTTAAAGCATATACTAATATATATATATATATATATATTTTTTTTTCAATAA
>NC_091292.1:24864281-24904281 GCF_038502225.1 Cherax quadricarinatus | reverse complement strand
GGGCAGGTGCTGGCAGACACTGGGGGCAGGTGCTGGCAGACACTGGGGGCAGGTGATGCCAGACACTGGGGGCAGGTGCTGGCAGACACTGGGGGCAGGTGCTGGCAGACACTGGGGGCAGGTGATGGCAGACACTGGGGGCAGGTGCTGGCAGACACTGGGGGCAGGTGATGGCAGACACTGGGGGCAGGTGATGGCAGACACTGGGGGCAGGTGCTGGCAGACACTGGGGGCAGGTGCTGGCAGACACTGGGGGCAGGTGATGGCAGACACTGGGGGCAGGTGATGGCAGACACTAGGAGCAGGTGCTGGCAGACACTGGGGGCAGGTGATGGCAGACACTGGGGGCAGGTGATGGCAGACACTAGGAGCAGGTGCTGGCAGACACTGGGGCAGGTGCTGGCAGACACTGGGGGCAGGTGCTGGCAGACACTGGGGGCAGGTGATGCCAGACACTGGGGGCAGGTGCTGGCAGACACTGGGGGCAGGTGCTGGCAGACACTGGGGGCAGGTGATGGCAGACACTGGGGGCAGGTGCTGGCAGACACTGGGGGCAGGTGCTGGCAGACACTGGGGGCAGGTGATGGCAGACACTGGGGGCAGGTGATGGCAGACACTGGGGGCAGGTGATGGCAGACACTAGGGGCAGGTGCTGGCAGACACTGGGGCAGGTGCTGGCAGACACTGGGGGCAGGTGCTGGCAGACACTGGGGGCAGGTGCTGGCAGACACTGGGGGCAGGTGCTGGCAGACACTGGGGGCAGGTGCTGGCAGACACTGGGGGCAGGTGATGGCAGACACTGGGGGCAGGTGCTGGCAGACACTGGGGGCAGGTGATGGCAGACACTGGGGGCAGGTGATGGCAGACACTGGGGGCAGGTGATGGCAGACACTGGGGGCAGGTGATGGCAGACACTGGGGGCAGGTGATGGCAGACACTGGGGGCAGGTGATGGCAGACACTGGGGGCAGGTGAGGGCAGACACTGGGGGCAGGTGATGGCAGACACTTGGGGCAGGTGATGGCAGACACTGGGGGCAGGTGATGGCAGACACTGGGGGCAGGTGATGGCAGACACTGGGGGCAGGCGCTGGCAGATCCTGGGGGCAGGTGATGGCAGACACTGGGGGCAGGTGATGGCAGACACTGGGGGCAGGTGATGGCAGACACTGGGGGCAGGTGATGGCAGACACTGGGGGCAGGTGATGGCAGACACTGGGGGCAGGTGATGGCAGACACTGGGGGCAGGTGATGGCAGACACTGGGGCAGGTGATGGCAGACACTGGGGGCAGGTGATGGCAGACACTGGGGGCTGGTGATAGAAGACACTGGGGGCAGGTGATGGCAGACACTGGGGGCAGGTGATGGCAGACACTGGGGGCAGGTGATGGCAGACACTGGGGGCTGGTGATGGCAGACACTGGGGGCAGGTGATGGCAGACACTGGCGGCAGGTGATGGCAGACAAGGGGGGCAGGTGATGGCAGACACGGGGGGCAGGTGATGGCAGACACTTGGAGCAGGTGATGGCAGACACTGTGGGCAGGTGATGGCAGACACTGGGGGCAGGTGATGGCAGACACTGGGGGCAGGTGATGGCAGACACTGGCAGCAGGTGATGGCAGACACTGGGGGCTGGTGATAGTAGACCTTGGGGTTGGTGATGGAAAACACTGGGGGCAGGTGCTGGCAGACACTGGGGGCAGGTGCTGGCAGACAAGGGGGGCAGGTAATGGCAAACACTGGGGGCAGGTGATGGCAGACACTGGGGGCAGGCGATGGCAGACACTGGGGGCAGGTGATGGCAGACATTGGGGGCTGGTGATAGTAGACCTTGAGGTTGGTGATGGAAAACACTGGGGGCTGGTGATGGTAGACACTGGGGAATGGTGATGGCAGACCTTGGAAGCTGGTAATGGCAGACACTGGGGGCTGATGATGGCAGACCCTGTGGATTGGTGAGTTCAGACATTGGGAGCTTGTGATGATAGACCCTGCGGTCTGGTGATGGTAGACCCTGGGGATGGTGATGGTAGACACTGGGGCTGGTGATGGCAGACACTGGGGGATGGTGATGTTAGACCCTTCGAGCTGGTGATGGTAGATCCTGGGGGCTAGTGATTGTAGACCCTGAGGGCTGGTGTTGGTAGACCCTGAGGGTTGGTGTTAGTATACCATGGGGGCTGGTGATAATAGACCCTGGGGACTGGTGATAGTAGACCCTAAAGGCTGGTGATGGCAGGCACTGTAGCAGGTGGTGGTGTGGGTGGTAAGGGGAGGGGGTGGTATGGAGTGGGGGGTGGTGGGGGTTGTATGGAGTGGGGGGTGATGGTGGGGGTGGTATGTAGAATATAAAGTGTCGATATATTTTTTTTGAAAAATCTTAAGTTCTCTACTTTCCAATATACTCAGCTCTCCCTCCCTGCCTCCCAGAAAATACACTCAACAGTGTCAACACCATTTCAGAACCCAGTACAAGCACATACTACCCCCACGCCAGCACTGAACACATTACTGAAGACCAAGCCAGTGCACAAGCACTCGGTATGCACGCACACACTCAACCTCCCTGTCTGTCTGTCTGTATCTCTCTCTCTCTCTCTCTCTCTCTCTCTCACACACACACACACACACACACACACACACAAACTAACACACACCCCAACAGAATGACGTGTCTGCAGCGAATACTCGTTTGGCGAATTTAAAATTAGCTTTTACGAATCTCAACATATTCACGAGCCTCCATACGACATATATCAGGCTTATCTTTCATATCTTTACCTTCGATTAGTTTCCAGAGTTTTCCTACTCCCAAGGCTTTGTGGTGGGCCAAGCTTTTCTTGAGCTTGCCTGGTCAACCAAACTGCTGCTGCTGGTGGCCCTTTTGCCCACATAACCATCACAGTTTGGTTTAACCAGCACTTCTCGGAGGAAATAAGAGTGTTTGCAATTGAAAACATTACACTTTTTTTCGCTAATGTTTCTGAAGTTTTACTCTAAGATGCTAAAAAGTCTGGGACCCCGGATGTTGATACAACGTTCTCTTATTGTGAACTCGACACCTCTGCCTTTCACTAAAGCATGCAGCACTAGTATGAAGCCCACATCAAAATACTGTTCTATAGAAAGTAGAGAAGTTCGCAAAACGACTAGTTCCAGAGCTAAGTGAAAGAACTAAGAAGAAAGATTAAATGAACCGAACATGACGACAACAGAGGATAGAAGAACCACAGGAGACATGATAGCATACAAAATACTCTGAAGACTTCATAAGGTGGATATGGGTAGGCAGTTCGAGTGGTTGGGACCAAGTACAAGAGGACAAAGTTGGGAATTAAAGGCACAGACGAGTTACGGGGATGTCAAGAAGTATTTACTTAGATTCAAGGCGGTCAGTAAATAACCAACACTCTCCCCCCTAAACCAGCAGGCTAAGTATCTATCAACAAGCACCTTTGACAACAGTAACTACTGCCTCACCCCCCCCACACACACACGCCCATAAATGAATATATTACTCCACAAACATGTATATATTACTCCCTCCACACACACAGATATTACTCCCATCACACGCGCACACACATTACTCCGCCTCACACATATTACACCCCCACAAACACGTTTCTCCCCACCCCACATTTTACTCCCACACACATTTTCTCTATATACACACTACCCGCACACAATTACTCCCCCACATATAACTGCTCCCCACACACACACACACTTTGCTCCCTAACAAACACACACACACACACACACACACACACACACACACACACACACACACACACACACATTACTCCCTCACAAACACACACACATTACTCCCTAACAAACACACACACATTACTCCCTAACAAACACACACACATTACTCACAAACACACACATTACTCCCTCACAAACACACACACACATTACTCCCTCACAAACACACACACACATTACTCCCTTACACACACACACACACATTACTTCCTCACAAACACATTATTTCCTCACAAACACACACATTACTCCCTTACAAACACACACATACACATTACTTCCTCACAAACACATTTCCTCACAAACACACACACATATTACTTCCTCACAAACACACACACATTACTTCCTCACAAACACACATACACACATTACTTCCTCATAAACACACACACACATTACTTCCTCACAAACACACACACATTACTCCCTAACAAACACACACACATTACTCCCTAACAAACACACACACACATTACTCCTTCACAAACACACACACATTACTCCCTCACACACACACATTACTCCCTCACAAACACACACACACATTACTCCCTCACAAACACACACACACATTACTCCCTTACAAACACACACACACACACATTACTTCCTCACAAACACATTAATTCCTCACAAACACACACACACATTACTCCCTTACAAACACACACATACACATTACTTCCTCACAAACACATTTCCTCACAAACACACACACACATTACTTCCTCACAAACACACACACACATTACTTCCTCGCAAACACACACACATTACTTCCTCACAAACACACACACACATTACTCCCTTACAAACACACACATACACATTACTTCCTCACAAACACATTTCCTCACAAACACACACACACATTACTTCCTCACAAACACACACACACATTACTTCCTCGCAAACACACACACATTACTTCCTCACAAACACACACACATTACTTCCTCATAAACACACACACATTACTTCCTCACAAACACACACACATTACTTCCTCACAAACACACACACATTACTTCCTCATAAACACACACACACATTACTTTCTCACAAATACACACACATTACTTCCTCACAAACACACACACATTATTACCTCACAAACACACACATTACTTCCTCACAAACACACACCCACATTACTCCCTAACACACACACACATTACTCCCTAACAAACACACACACATTACTCCCTAACAAACACACACACATATTACTCCCTCACAAACACACACACACATTACTTCCTCACAAACACACACACATTACTTCCTCACAAACACACACATTACTTCCTAACAAACATACACACACATTACTTCTTAACAAACATACACACACATTACTCCCTCACAAGCACACAGACATTACTCTCCCCCCACACGCATTGCTCCCCCACATACACATTACTTCACACAAACACATTACTTTCCTACAAACACACATATTCGTATTACTCATCACACACACACACACACACACACACACACACACACACACACACACACGTTACTACCTTCTCCCCCTCCCACACACACACACACACAATTCAGCACACAGAATACTTCCATATAACCTCAACACATAAACTCGGGTTCAGAATCAAGTGGTTGTCAGTCTCTCAGAACGCCTTGTATGTACAGTTACAAGCTGTGGTCTGCCGCTGTGTATATTGTATAAACCAGGTAATACTGCGGTGGTATTACCACCGTTGGGGTAATAGCGAGCGTGCCATGCTCGCTGTGCTGGAAAACTCTGCTCCGTTCCTTAGCTGATTACTATATGCAAACCTGTTTCAAAATTGAAATGCAGAGAGGGCGGGAGGAGGAGAGAGGTCCGAAGAGGAAGGAGAGGGAGGAGTGAGGAAAGAGAGAGGGGGGAGGTTGGAGGAAACGAGGGGGAGGTGGGAGGGAACGAGGATGAGCAGGGAGGGAGCTTGGAGAAGAAGTCCTCAGGTTGTTCTTCAACTCTATGTATCCTTGGTTAGGCCTCATTTAGACTATGCTGCTCAGTTCTGGTCACCGTATTACAGAATAGATATAAATGCTCTGGAAAACGTACAGAGGAGGATGACAAAGATGATCCCATGTATCAGAAATCTTCCCTATGAGGATAGACTGAGGGCCCTGAATCTGCACTCTCTCGAAAGGCGTAGAATTATGGATGATATGATCCAGGTGTATAAATGGAAAACAGGAATAAATAAAGGGGATGTAAATAGCGTGCTGAAAATTTCCAGCCAAGACAGGACTCGCAGCAATGGTTTCAAGTTGGAAAAATTCAGATTCAGGAAGGATGTAGGAAAGCACTGGTTTGGTAATAGAGTCGTGGATGAGTGGAAGAAACTCCCCAGTACAGTTATTCAGGCTAAAACGTTGTGTAGTTTTAAAAATAGGTTAGACAAATACATGAGTGGATGTGGGTGGATGTGAATTGGACCTGGCGAGCTTGTGCTGCTGGGTCTGGTGCCGTGCTCCATCCTTGAGTGGAGGTGACCAGACTGGGTGGGTCATTGGGCTAATCCGGGGGGGGTTGGTCATTGGGCTAATCCGGGGGGGTTGGTCATTGGGCTCATCCGGGGGGAAGGACATGGGTCAGTAGGCCTGTTGCAGTGCTCCTTCTTTCTTAAGTTCTTATGTAGGAGGAAAGAAGAGGAGGATGGTCGGAGTGAGGAAGGAGGAGGAGGAGGAGGAGGTGGGAGGGGCTGAACACCTATCATATGTGAGGAAATGATCATCTCTAATTACCTCTTCACGTCTTCCACCATTTATTTTCTGTACTGGCTTGTTAATCCCACTCGTAGGTTATCCAAACATCTCCCCAAGAAGTACCCAAGAATAACACGTGTCCTGTTCACCAAGATTTTGTATATCATTAATAGAATAATATCTTGTGGCCAGCCTACATTTAGTGAGAGTTAGTACAAGTGAAGCAGAGTTTTGTTCATCATATTAAGACTGTCGCCAGCCTAGTGCCACTATGTATTCTTATATACATAATAACTGCACTGCTACATATTAATGTATGTGGTTAGGTATATTTTGCTATCCAAATTTTTCTCCCCCCCCCCTCTTCCCTAATATATTCTCTGTCTCGTATATATTTTCTGTTGCCGTCGGTCTGTGATAATGGCGATATCTTCAGGAAAATTCTATTTTTCTTGCATATAGAACAGGTTATCCAGAAACATAGTAATTCTTAAGCAATAGTGACTCCAGTTCTACTAAAAGGAAACCTTTGAAACTCCAGAAACTGATGAACCCTTAATGGAATACTCAATATTTCCATTGTTCTACTGAAGTCTCTCAGCTCAGGCCGACAGATTTTAACAAGGTGTCTGTACCCCATACTGGGTGACGTAATAACAGAAAACGCAGTTTCTGTGCCTTTTTTGCAACTATCATGTACAATAGGATAGCAGTATCCAACTTTGTTAAGTAAAAGGAATCCATCTCCGTCCCCCCGTCTCTTTTTCATCCCTCTGTCAATCACTCCCTCCTTCCATTCATTTATCTATCCCTCCGTCCAAGATCTCTTTGCCTGTCCTTGTCACTCTGTCCGACCACTCTGGTCCTCTCATATGAAATTCTGTCTTAGGTTGATAACTTAAGAAAGCTTTTAAAACCAATTTAGTTTAATTTTCTACATTGAAATTGGCAAAAAAAAAATCAACAATTACCTTAAGCGACGTTGTTTCTATTTTTAACGCAGCTGAGAAACTATAAGAACATCAGTTAGTTTGCTAGATTTTAAGGCCTATCACTATTCAATATATTTAAACTGAATAGAATATCTCTCTCAGTGTATATATACTAAGAGCCACTTTAATCCCTTCCACCTGAAGCTATAATTAGGATTTAAGTATTTTTACATTGTTAACGACCTGTATACTCACCAGAAACATTAATTCCCACTGATCACAATTGTGGAAAATTACATTTATCTGAATGTATCATTATGTACATAACAGTAAATGAACAAAGATAATTATTATTTATCAGTTAGACAAGTAGGAATTTGGGACATCTAGGTCGCAAAAAATGTCTCCCTTCGATACCTACCACTGTCATATCCACAAGTTGCTCTGGACCTATTAATTATAAATAAAAGATACATCACCAGGAATTCTGGTAAATATATACATTTGTGGACTGTATATTAAAAATAATAGATTATATATATATATATATATATATATATATATATATATATATATATATATATATATATATATATATACACATTTACATAACAGAAGGAGAATATATCTTAATCATAACACTCACCAATTTGACTGGAGATTAATGTGTATCATACTCAGAAAACCTCACTGTCTATGAAAATAACACTGGCCAGGTTACTACATAAGACTTATCTGAGGTTCCTGGAGCTGTCTTGTCCAGTCGCCTGACATCTCAAGTTATGCAGGAATCCTCATCCAACAATTTCGCCTCCTATTTGAGAGGTGTCAACCCAATTTTACCTCTAGAGCACGAAAATTCTTCACATTATTAATTAACGTCTGTTACTCTCAATTCAAAACAAACAATGGCGAGTCTCTTCTGCGCAGGCGCCGGGTTTCCCATTCTCGATAACATACTTCTTTTAAATACAGTATGGCCATCTATTTACAAATAACTACTGTATTTCTGGAAAATATATACAGTATTTTTCACACTGCGGCCAGCCGGAGTTCGTTGCTAAAGGACTCAAATTACTCCTTTCTTTAGGAGACGATTCCAGCCGGTTCTGGCTTGAGTGGCTGTTCTCCTAGTAGGTCTAACTACGATTTCATTTTCCGGCATCACTTGGTCAGCGTTATCTTCCATATCACTCGTGTCACTTTCCCTCAGATTTTTATTTACGTTTGATTGAACACCATTCCAAGGGAATCAATTTATTAATTGTGCGTAAACTTTCCTGGCCACGACACAACACTTTGACATTCCTGACAACACCTTGTGCATCTGGGTACAATGTCAATACTTTACCCAGAGGCCACAATGTTCGATGTTGTTCAGTATCAATCAACACAATGTCACCTGGTTGAATGTTCTGTCGATTTACTGCCTCTGTCGCACCATAAAAGTGTTCACGTAGTGTAAGAAGATATTCCTTACGCCACACATTAGACCAATGATCAATTACTTTATTTTACATTTTAAATTTATCACACAACACTGCCGCATCATTGTAATTTTCATCACTTTCTTCCATATTATCTCTATAGACAGGGGCAGCTTCCAATTTCCTTCCACATATTAGGTGAGAAGGTGTTAATACATCTGCATCAGGTGTATCACTCATGTACGAGAGAGGCCTATTATTTATACGATTTTCCACCTCCAATAACACTGCACGGAATTCTTCCAAATTAATTCTCTTCCGGTGTAGTACTTTACGGAGACACCTCTTCACTGTGCCTATCAGTCTTTCGTACAGCCCCCCCTGCCAAGGGGCTCTAGGAGTAATAAATTTCCAGTTCACCCTCGCTGGGTTAACAGAGATTGAACATCGTTACTATTATTTAATTCTATCAAGTGTTGAGCACCTGCTACAAAATTTGTGGCATTATCCGAAATCATCAATCTTGGACAGGATCTCCTAGCTGCAAATTTTCGAAACAGCTGTATAAACTGTTCTGCAGACAAGTCCTGTGCCACTTCTAAATGAACTGCCCTAGTAGCCGTACAGGTGAACAAACATACACTTTCAGTGGAACACCATCTGAAGTACCTGTTAAAATTATTGGACCACTATTGTCTACACCTGTTACATCAAATGGTTTCACTAATTGTACACGCTCCTTTGGCAATGTTGGAGGACCTGGGTACATATAGGATCTGGCACCCACACGGCGACATATTACACAAGATTTAATCACCCTTTATACACTTTGCCGTCTTTGTGGAATCCAGAAAGTTTCCCTAATACAATTTAAGGTATCTTGTACCCCACCATGCATTACATTTTTATGGGCATTTAGAACTATCAAATTTGTTAGATGATAAGTTTTGGGCAGTAAGATAGGGTGTTTAGCATAATCACCCAATTCAGCATTTTGTAACCTACCTCTGCACCTAATTACACTGTTCTCTAAATACAGCCCCAATTTCTCAATTATGAAACCTTTCACAATTTTTCTTTCCATCATCAATTTAATCACATTTCCATAGATTTCCTCCTGTACCCTCTTTATCCAGTATTCAAGAGGATGTGAAAACTTAAATAAAATATTCATCTTGATTAGAAATTTAAACACCAACTTAGTTACATTGATTAGTTTGGGTAAAGAAGAATACCTACTTACATCAATGGATAAGGAAGGACAAACTATTGGAGCGGTGGTCACAGTAATTTCAACAGGAGTAATATACGGCTTTTGTACAGGCCAATTAGCTCTATTTACCAACCAGCTCGGTCCTTTAAACCATGATACAGCATTTACAAATTTAGCATAAGGTAAATCTCGAGACAAGAAATCAGCTGGATTCTCCTCACCAGGTATATGATTAAATGTTAACATACGCTGACCCAAACTATTATACTTCTCTTGCATCTGATTAATTTCAGTGACTCTGTTTTATACGTACACAATTTTACTGTTTCCATTACGAATCAATTGTAAGGATACCTTATTATCAGACCAAATTACAGTGTCGTTAATATTTATCTCCTGCAACTTATTTCTTATATAATTAGCTAATTTGACAACTACATAAATGGCTGTTAATTCCAACTGAGGCATGGTGCATGATTTAATTGGAGACACTTTAGCCTTAGACATAACAAGAGAAATAACACTATTACATTGAAGGTAAGCAACTGCTCCATATGCCAATTTTGAAGCATCACAAAAAATGAGGAGTATACTTTTCCCATTTGGATTGGCCACCTGGCGTGGGAACTCCAACATTGGAACTTTTTCATAATCACCAATTAATTCATCCCACCTGTTAATGAATTCCTCAGGTAGAATTTCATCCCAAGCATATTTAAGTTTCCATGCTTCCTGTATTAATAATTTCCCTCTTATAGTAAGGGGTGACACTAAACCTAGTGGATCAAAACATTTGGAAACTTCAGCAAGCAAGACTCTCTTAGTTACTTTATTGGGCATACTGTAATTATTAGGTTTTAAAATTAACAAATCTCTCTCAGTATCCCAAGTTAATCCCAATACATTACTACATTTTGGCACTTCATCTCAAGTGTAATCTTTACTTATTTTGTCCTTTAATTAGGATGAATTACTATTCCATTCCCTCAGAGGCATATTTGCACTTTGCATTATTTCATTAGCCTCTCCGTAAGTCATGAACAGTTCCTCTTCAGTTGACGTCACACCCAGGAAATTGTCCATATAAAATTGTTTGCTCATTACTTTACTCAATGAACTTTCCATATGTTTAAGGTGTGCATTTATCGTCGCTTAAAGTAGGAACGGACTGGATGTGGCACCAAATAATACGCTCCTAAAGCGAAAGGTTTTCAGAGGGCTAAGTGGGTTACTAGGATTCTCAGGCCATAAGAAGCGGGTACAATCCCGGCCAGCCTCTTGTAAACCCACTCTTAGGAAAGCTTTACTTATGTCAGCCGTAAAGGCGTAATTCTTCACCCTGAAATTTAATAAGATATCTCCTAATTTTTCCGTCAACAATGGACCTGTCATCAAACAGTCATTTAAACTAGGTACATTTTTATTACTCCTGGCACTGCAATTAAACACAATTCTCAGAGGAGTGGTCTTAGAACCCTTCTTCACTCTGTGATGTGGCAAATAGTGACCATAAATTTTGGCTTGCTCAGGAGGTACCTCTTCTATAAATTTATTAATTAACTGCTCAGCAATTATATCATTATAGGCAGTTAACAATTCTGGTGTCTTACTCAGTTCGCAGAGCTGAGCCTTTAATTGTCCGTATGTCATTTTGTAATTAGTGGGCAATTCTGGATGGTTCAGCCTCCACGGAAGTCGCACCCAGTATTGTCCAGATTCAAATTTTACATCTCTCAGGTATTGCTCCTGAGTAAAAGAATCGTCTGGACTTTCTTCATTTACATTTATTCCAATGCTAATTCCCACAATTTATGCACTGGCTCAACACCATCCTCTATGGAAGAATTATACTGGGGTACGATTTCATCAGTAAGACAGTTATGGTATTTGTAGTTTCCTCTAGTCATGAATTATTATTACGAGGAATCCTACCATACATTACATGGCCTCCTGCAGTCTTCAAAAGGGTGACACCACATTTCTATACCATACCCTTTACAAAGGAGGCATAATAGTCACTATCAAAATATTTATTGGGCCTACAGAATCATCACTTACACCAGAAGGTGCTAAATTTACATTATGTCAAAGTCTTTCTGTAGCTTTACTAAGCCCTACTGTAGACATTTTCTCTGGAAGCCTATCTACAATTACTGCATTAACACGTTTTTTCTCATTGCCCAACCTGACAGTTACATAAACAGTGTCATACAATTGAGCCCTTTTATCCGAGAGAAAACCAGATAATTTTAAAGTTGTGGGATCTCCCATCTGTACTTTCATACCATCAAGACATTTACGTTTTATGAAAGTACCCTGGGATCCCTGGTCCAATTATGCATTTACATTTTTTTATTTATGCCTCTTATCAATTTTTACCTGTAACACAGGTAAGGCTACTTCAGCAAAACCATTATTATTAACATTAGCAGCAATTTTTTCATTAGCTACTGTTGTGTCAGGATTGTCAACATTATTATTATCAACATTATCATATAGACCTATACACATGACTGTATGGTGTCTTCCTTTGTGACATTGATAACAGTTGCTTAATTTGGCATGACAATCCTTTACATTGTTATTACCTAGACACCTGATACATCTGTCAAGTTCCTCCAATCTTTCAACCTTATCATTCCATGAATTGTATGCACTGCAATTCTTAGAAAAATGAGCACCCTTGCAGAAGAGACAATCTCTCTCTTCTTTGACTGGTTTCTTATTAACTGGGCTACTCTTAGGAGGGTACTTATGCTTACCTTGTGGAGAATCATTATTTCTGATTCCTGATACTTGATATGCACCTATGCAACTCTTTTTAGGAAATGAATTTTGATTATTACCATTGGGATAATTTTTCCCTTTGTGAAACTTGACAGATACCTCAGAGTTATTATGTGTTGCATCTTTAAAATGAGTTAGTTGGCTGGTCTGCAACTGCACAATAAATTCTTGTAGACCTAGTCTTATTTCCTCCAGACCAAAATAACCCTTGTGATATTTGTTCGAGAGCCATTCAAGTGTTTTAAAGTTTAATTTATTCTGTACCATGGCACTCAATAACCAGTCTGATTCTTTCAGATTATATTTATTACTTAAAGTTTTGAGAGTGCTCTCCAGTTTAACTCTAAACTGCTGTAAACCTTTGTAAGTGTGATTTGGAGATTTTGAATTAACAATGATATTCACTAGATCCAACCTACTTTGTTCTATATTACCATAAATGACTTTCAATAAGTCAACTGCTTCCTTGTAAGAGTCATCTACATTGGGAAAGGCTTGTATAAGTATGTGAGCATCTCCTCTTACCTGTCCTTTGAGGTAAAATAATTTAGTTAAACAGGCTAGGTCACTCCTGTCATGCACAGCTGCTTTAAAAATTGACCAAAACTCCTCCCAGTTTTCTCCAGGATTAAATACAGGTAAACATAATTCTGGGAGTTTCAGCAAAGACTGATTAACTCCCTGGTTTACACATTTTAATGTATTCAAGGCCTGACTTTTACAAGAAAGAATCTTTTCCTCTAATTCATAATACTGATTAATCATAAGATCTACTTCAATCTCATCTACACAGTTTACTAACAAATCTCCTTCATATTTGTTGTAATATAATATGTATGAATCATATCTATTCCCTAAAGCATCTAAATACAATTTTAAATCATCAATATTCACAGTTTCTTGATTCATTAATTCCAAGCACTTATTATATGCCTTGGTTACATGACCCTTTCTAGCTTGCAGTGATGCTTTCTTTGCTCTGTATTCCATATGTTTGTCTTCTATATTAATTTCCTCATTTTCAGCCATGATGCAATGTATTAAATTCAACTTAATTAATAACACTGATTATGTGCTAAATTATGCACTTTATAAAAATAAATAGTACAACTTTCCTTTGAATAAATCCTAGCTACTTGAGCTTAGCAATTACATGTAAGAAAATAATATAATTTTAAATGTGCATTAATACAAACCTTTAGCCAAGCTTGGCTTATCAAAATTAATATTACAGAAATTAATATAAACCTTGCCAGAATTTGGCATAGCAAAATTAATATTATACACATTAATATAATTAGCTACACTTGGCTTACCAATTACACATACACTGATATAAATCTTGGCCAGAATTGTCTTATCAAATTAATATTGTAGTAATTATAATCCACTACACATTAAGTAAATTTGTGAATTTAACATTCACCTCCTGTCATTTCACATATAATTATTAGTAATTAACTAATTAATGACTTCGCTAATTACCTCCGGTTCAAGAATGACCAACGGGCAAATTAAATGTGGAAAATTACATTTATCCGAATGTATCATTATGTACATAACAGTAAATGAACAAAGATAATTATTATTTATCAGTAAGTCAAGTAGGATTTGGGACACCTAGGTCGCAAAAAATGTCCCCCTTCGATACCTACCACTGTCATATCCACAAGTTGCTCTGGTCCTATTAATTATAAATAAAAGATACATCACCAAGAATTCTGGTAAATATATAAATTTGTGGACACACACATTTATATAACAGAAGGAGAATATATCTTAATCATAACACTCACCAATTTGACTGGAGATTAATGTGTATCATACTCAGAAAACCTCACTGTCTATGAAAATAACACTGGCCAGGTTACAACATAAGACTTATCTGAGGTTCCTGGAGCTGTCTTGTCCAGTCGCCTGATATCTCAAGTTATGCAGGAATGCACATTCAACAATTTCGCCTCCTATTTGAGAGGTGTCAACCCAATTTTACCTCTAGAGCACGAAAATTCTTCACATTATTAATTAAAGTCTGTTACTCTCAATTCAAAACAAACAATGGCGAGTCTCTTCTGCGCAGGCGCCGGGTTTCCCATTCTCGATAACATACTTCTTTTAAATACAGTATGGCCATCTATTTACATATAACTATATTTCTGGAAAATATATACAGTATTTTCCACAACAATAGTTGTAATTATAACCTTACTTTTCAAAAGGGTGGAACGGTAAGCCAGCGGAAGGCCACTGTCAGATGACCGAAAGCTCCAGCGGTGGGTTATCATATAACTAAGACCCACACCAGGAAACATTTGTCCTGTTTCCTCTCGAATCTTATCTAACCTATTTCCCCAAAACAGGATTTAAAGTGATGGGATTTAGAATATTTCTTAGTGCATACACACTAATATACACCTCTGTATACATATATCCTGAGCTGATTGATCATGAATGTGTTTTAAGATACATCCGAGGGGAGACGAAAATTTACACTGGTTAAAATTATGAACGCTACCATGGGAAAATAATCACAAGAAGAGTTTAAATTACTGTACCTCTTATAGGGGTGAACTAGATCAGTAAAAAGATTACAAATAATTATTAAAAAAAAAGAGTTAAGGGAAGCAAAAGTTTTTCTTGGAAAATTTTCAGCGAGGTTGTCTATCTCCAGAACTGCTAAGAAAACCTACATATACATGGAAAGATGGAGGGGAGTGCATCAGGCAGCACCGGCTCATGTCATTTATGTTAATAATTTGGTAGGGTGTGCAAAAGAAGAAAATTAAAGGTGAATACAGGAAAGAGTAAGGTTATGAGGATAACAAAAAGATTAGGTGATGAAAGATTGAATATCAGATTGGAGGGAGAGAGTATGGAGGAGGTGAACGTATTCAGATATTTGGGAGTGGACGTGTCAGCGGATGGGTCTATGAAAGATGAGGTGAATCATAGAATTGATGAGGGAAAAAGAGTGAGTGGTGCACTTAGGAGTCTGTGGAGACAAAGAACTTTGTCCTTGGAGGCAAAGAGGGGAATGTATGAGAGTATAGTTTTACCAACGCTCTTATATGGGTGTGAAGCGTGGGTGATGAATGTTGCAGCGAGGAGAAGGCTGGAGGCAGTGGAGATGTCATGTCTGAGGGCAATGTGTGGTGTGAATATAATGCAGAGAATTCGTAGTTTGGAAGTTAGGAGGAGGTGCGGGATTACCAAAACTGTTGTCCAGAGGGCTGAGGAAGGGTTGTTGAGGTGGTTCGGACATGTAGAGAGAATGGAGCGAAACAGAATGACTTCAAGAGTGTATCAGTCTGTAGTGGAAGGAAGGCGGGGTAGGGGTCGGCCTAGGAAGGGTTGGAGGGAGGGGGTAAAGGAGGTTTTGTGTGCGAGGGGCTTGGACTTCCAGCAGGCATGCGTGAGCGTGTTTGATAGGAGTGAATGGAGACAAATGGTTTTTAATACTTGACGTGCTGTTGGAGTGTGAGCAAAGTAACATTTATGAAGGGATTCAGGGAAACCGGCAGGCCGGACTTGAGTCCTGGAGATGGGAAGTACAGTGCCTGCACTCTGAAGGAGGGGTGTTAATGTTGCAGTTTAAAAACTGTAGTGTAAAGCACCCTTCTGGCAAGACAGTGATGGAGTGAATGATGGTGAAAGTTTTTCTTTTTCGGGCCACCCTGCCTTGGTGGGAATCGGCCGGTGTGATAATAAAAAAAAAAAAAAAAATAACTGTTCACACTGATTTCCACTAATATACAAAATATTACGAACAGCCTGTTACCTCTTTCGAGAGTTTTCCTACTCCCGCGACCTTATTATTAAATGCTTCGTTTATTATGTCGATTAATTTTGCTTAATAAACATTTTACATCTCTGCAGCCTAAGTACTGCTCTCTATATGAGTGTCTTCTCAGCTTCTTGATATGCATCAATAGAATCCTTTATAGATGCGGTACAGATTGATTAGAACAGCATTATACTTTATATTGTTATTTGTAATATATGTTCGTAAATGACATAGGTAACTACCATAGATTTTTGAAAGCAGAATAGCATTAGCAAAATACTATGAATATTTTAACATGCAACACTAGTGCTCACGGTAGCGTGGCCGAGCGGTCTAAGGCGCTGGTTTAAGGCACCAGTCTCTTCGGAGGCGTGGGTTCGAATCCCACCGCTGCCAGGAATGTTTTCGTCTTTCTTAATCATAATTTAGCTGAAAACATGCAGGTTATCTATCATATGATACTGTATCATTCACCCGATGTCGGATATGAAGACGTCATAGTTCCTAATATTTCAAATGTCATTCGTCGCTTATCACAATAGGTTTACCCCAAATTTTTGTTCTCAGTTCATACTTTACACTAAAGGAAGCCAACATTTAATTGTAGTCTTACATAAGAATATTACTAGACCGAACAGCGGTGATAGACAGTGAAGGAAATGCTATGCGAGTAGTTATTGTGTGTGAGCGCTGAGGAACTAATTTAGTTATGAAATTGTACATATTCACTGTTCTCACCTTCTGCCTGACTTTTGCCATACGGTGAACAGAAATTTGTAGTATACAGTAGTGCGATCGAGTATGGACTGGTAAGTTCTGCTTCACATATTAAAAAGCACATGCTGTGGAAGCAAGTATATTCAATCATGGGCTTTCAGTTAAGAAAGAGTCGCCTCCCATCTTTCGCAGACAAAACAGAGAAAGTGGCATTATTTCTACCATGCAAAATATGTATTTTTTGTAGGAATAACACTATTAATGGGACAAGCCCGGCAGGAGATCGCAAGAGCATCACCAGGAAACGTTAGAGAGGTCCTAGTTACAGCTTCCTTCCAAGTACTGAAAGGAACCTCGCCGAGTCTCATAAACCGCATTTTTACACCATTTTAATAGCAATAATGCACTTAAAAAGTAAATAAGTTCCGCGTAGCTTTCCGCACATACCCAGCAATCAAGACCATTAATCTGTGTGTGATGATATTAAACCAAACCTATCGTAAAAGCGTTTATGGTCTCTTCTTCAGTGTAACCTTATCGCATTTCCGCTCTTCTCCTCCTCCTACATCCACCTCTTTCCCTAATATGGAGATATTTTCATGCCCCTATTTCATGCTCCTATTCTCTCACTGATTTGCTACAGCACCTCATCGTCTTTATGATTAGGTTATATAGGTGCGCTGTCTTATTGCAGATTAGTCTTATTTCTGTTTTCTTTGTAATTTTTTATTCTGGTTCATTAAATATCCAAGCGAGAATTACGCTCTTTTCTTAATGCTGTCTTATGCTCATTCTTAAGAATGTAGGATCACAATACCGAGGAAAAAACGTGTAGAAGGAAGTTCAGACAAAGGAAGACCTGTATATATATCTAAGTGCAACTGGATAATCCTCTGAAGAGGATCTCGGATGACGGTCGAAATATACACATCTCACACGTCTACGCTTCTTGCTTTCCGGTGGTTTCTTTTCAAAGAACTTTATTCAGAAAAAATAATGATGTGTTTCTATTCTCCTTCAGTTCAGTATTCCATTTACATTTTTTAACGTTCACTATAAAGTGAGATGCTTATTTCAGTTGGTCAATAGATACATTTAATCGTAACTGGCCTGCGAGGATCCACGTACGACTTAAGCGAATCGAGAGACAACTTCAGCAGACTTAGTCCTTAAATTTAGATTTGGTTTATTAAGTTTATAGCCATATTTATCAGTGCACAAGGAAAATAAATAACGAGATGCGTGTAGCTCGCCCAGCACGCCACACAATCACGAGCATTAATCCCAGTGTGGTGACATTAAACTAAGACTATCGTAAAAACATGAATGATCTCTTCTTTAGACAGCAGAACCACTTTACTTTATCGCATTTCCAGTCTTCCCTCGTCCCGTCCTCTTCCTCCTCCCCCTCTCCTTATAAGAAGACATTTTCATGCTCTTATATCATGCTCCGGTACTCTCGGTGATTTGCTACGGCACTTCATCGCTTTTATGGTCTGGGTATTACAGGCGCTTATCTCGTATTGCTTCCAATTCATGCCGCAGTGTTATTGTGGGTGCCTGTAAAGCCACTGGCTAACTTGTTTTCTTTTAGGATTTGTTTTGTCCATGTTTCATTTTTTTTTTTTTTTTTTTTGTGTGCGTGTGTGTGTGTGTGTGTATTTCAAGAATAGAAAGAGGAAAAGAGCAGAATAAGAATGGAGGTGGGACAGGGAGCAAAAAGAGGTCTGGGAGAAACAAGGAAGGCCAAACTAGAAAAAAAAAATGGGAGCTGGAAATGGAGGAACGAAAAGAGAAGGCGAAAGGTAAGTTGGGGAATGGAAAACAGAGGACATGGAGAAAGAGATGAAACGTGGAAAGAAAGGACGATATGGGGTAAGGATTAGTAAGGGAGGCAAAGGGAGAAAGATAAAAGGATAAAAGTATAACGAAGACTCGTATCAGGAGACAAAGACTCGTATCAGGAGACAAAGACCTGTGTCAAGACACTTCGTAGCAAATAAAACACCACCACCACCACATCACTTCAGATGGATCAGTTTCAAAGAAGCTTCTAGCTATGTCACTGCATTAAAGAAGCCCCACCACTGCAGCCCAAAACATCTCGATGGAGTTACCGTGCTATCCTCAGCATATAAATTTAAATAATTCTTGTTAAACGCAAAACCAATGTGGATATTAAGTCTTTTGAATTGTACAGTGATGGTGGCTTTTTTTTTTATTCCAAGTGTTGTTGACGTGGCAGTTTAAGTACACACAAAATATCCTAAACTACACTTCCCTCAATCTTATGTAAAAGGACACAAGTGCAACTAATGTGACATTTTATTGTGGCAACGTTTCGCTCTCCAGGAGCTTAATCAAGCCGAGCGAAACGTTGCCACAATAAAATGTCACATTATTAGCAATTGTGTACTTTTACCTAACAAGATTGAGGGAAGTGTAGTTTAGGGATTTTTTTTTTTTTTGAGTGTGTAAGTAAACTGCCACGTCAACAACTCTTGGAATAAAAAAAAAAGCTGCCATCACTGTACAATTCAAAAGACTTGGTATCCACATTTTTTTTAATTTTGAGAAAACCAGTAATAGTTATTATAGACAGTAAGAAAACAGTCGCAATAGTGTAAACCGATGTTAAATTATTACCATGAAAACATGAGCAAGAACTCAAATAATCTACAGTTAACGACAAAACTGTACCTCATAACACTAACAAAATGCTGACAATATATTTATTGCTTTTCTTACTGCTGGTATTAGCTTAATTAAGTGAAGTTTTAAGCTCATTTTAACACATTATTACAACATATTTTTCAACGCATCCTTATGTATTTAATTAAGATGTGTGTTCCACCAGCTCTTATTTTAACTTTTACTTCAAACACAAATTGCATAAAAAGAGCCAATAAATTCTGAAGTGCTTCAGATCTCTTGCAATTTGATATTTAAACCAGCATAAGTTGAAATTATTTATTATTTTGGGTTTAAATGCCATGAACGAATTTAGTGATCCTCAGTGAAACGTGAAGATCTGACTCAGGTTATAATGTTACTTGTAGGCCTAAAAAATAAAACTTAAGTTTGATGATTATGTACAAATCGTACCAAAATGTGAGACCAGCACAGGCAGTTACAAACCTAGTTCTCTCTCTCTCTCTCTCTCTCTCTCTCTCTCTCTCTCTCTCTCTCTCCCGCATTCTCCCGCTTTCTCCAGCTTTCTCTCGCTTTCTCTCGCTTTCTCTAGCTTTCTCTCCCTTTCTCTCGCTTTCTCTAGCTTTCTCTAGCTTTCTCTAGCTTTCTCTAGCTTTCTCCCGCTTTCTCCCATCACTCTCCATCTCCCCCTCCTCTCTCCCTCCCTCACTCTTGTGGTGCTCCTGCCGTAGCTGTCGCCGCCGCCATGACTGTTATTGAATCTACTACCAATGCTGCCACTACAACTATTACCACTGCTGGTACGTCTACCACAACTACCATCATCGGTAGTGCAGCAGCCTTAATAACAGTAGAGAAACAGTGGTGATAGTAGGTGTGATAGTGGTAGTTGTGGTGGTAGAAACAATAGTGGCGGTAAGAGCAATAGTGGTAGCAGCAGCAATAGTGATAGTTGCAATAGCAATAATATTAATAATAGTAGTAATACTGGTGGTACCAGTAGTAGTAATATAGCAGCAATAATAATACAGTAGCATCAACATTAAAAACAGTATCAGTAACAACAGTAATTGCCTAAGACAAGCAACACCAACAGCAAAAGATGCAACCACAGTAGAACATTAACACAACTCGTAAGTGTAACAGGAGGAGAAGCTGGAAGAGGAAGAGGATTAGGAGGATTAGGAGGAGGAGGAGGAGAAGCAGCAGCAGCAGCAGCACCAGAACCAGCAGCAGCAGCACCACCACCACCAGCACCAGAACCAGCAGCACCAGCACCAGAACCAGCAGCAGTAGTAGCAGCAGCAGCAGCACCAGAACCAGCAGCAGCACCACCACCACCACCAGCACCAGAACCAGCAGCAGTAGCAGCAGCAGCACCAGAACCAGCAGCACCAGAACCAGAACCAGCAGCAGCAGCAACAGCACCAGCAGCAGCAGCAGCAGCAACAGCACCAGCAGTAATGTTAGTCATTTCATTAAAATATTAAAATGATTTGTTCATAAATAATAGTACGTATATAATTACACTTAAGAGATTAGTTTACAAAATATATCTACATTATTAATGTATACATTATACGTTATTATAATAATGATGAAGAATACCAAGAATACGAGGCATCAGGTACATTTACAACACCTGGATACCTTCATTTGAAAACTCTCGTCAACCAATAGTTTCTTCAGTTCAATACTGAGATGATATACAAAAGCAGTGAAAGAGGTATTCAGTCTCTTAGCCTAAAGGCAAGTGTTCACTACCTTAGTCTTTTTGAATCTAAATCATGTGCAGGAAGATTATCTCTTAAATACTGGATGACTTCAACACTTCATCTGCTTCATCTCATCTGAGTCCAGTATGAAGAGTTCATCTTCCTGCCTCTGCTATAGATTCATCAAAACTAAGAAACACCGGCTTCTAGTCAGAGGGAATGATTACCTCATTTATTGTCTTTGTACTCATCTGTATCAAACAGGTGCGCCAAACTTTTTCAAGTAAAGATACCCAGGTGTTGCACATGTGTCTAATTTCTCATATTGACGGCACTGTAGACCATCATTTTAATGATACTTGTCTGACACAGCTACACCACAGAAACCTGGTACACAGAATATCTTCTGCAACCTATTTGTTAAGCTCTTCCCCAAAAGTCATCAAGGGTTATGTACTAACACCGGCTTCTTGGCTGAGGGATTTATTACCTCATCTTCCACTGTCTTCTGTTTATAGTCCTGCAAGGCGGAGGGAATGATTACCTCATCTTCTACTGTCTTCGTATATCATCTCTGCATTAAACTGAAGAGGTTACTGGTTGGTGAAACGTATTCAAATAAAGATACAATGTGTTTAATTCTTCATACGTTATTATATTTATGATGGGTATTAAGAGGCTACAGCTACACCTAAGAGCCTGCAGGTACAGGCTCATAATTTGGGTAAAATGTAATGAAATCATATTGCGTCTGAAAACAGTCTTCTAACTCGCTTCTAATTTACATATTTCCCATAACCTCAGAGGGCTAAATTGAAATTTTTTGGTTTAACGTTTTCACCATTGAACTTAAAGGCAACGAGTGGTTATGCTGCCTTAGCTTATTTAAAAGGCCAGCCCTATCCAAGGAATATATACTACCAGCCTTCAGAATACAAACCACAACAAGTGACTAACACCCAGCTACCTATTTAATTTTTTTAGCACGGGTCTCGGCTCTAAGACCTGCCCATGCATCTCATTCACTCTAAGCTGAACCACCACTCTTCAAAAATAAAATTGTATTAACCCTAATAAAATATCATATACAGCTTACTGAAGAATATAATAGTGAAGTACTCTCAACTCATTTCTAAAATACATAAAACTTTTATGGACGTGTTATTACTATTGCGTAAATGGCACCAGCAGCTGATGAGATTACAAAATAATTAACTACACACACACACAAAAAAAAAAAATAATTTTAACAGTGAAATGTTAATACTATTCCGGAAAAGCATGAAGAGGACACCTGACACATCCCTATGAGCCCGTCTTCTGAATTTCCAAACAAAAGGTAATTCGCTGTAATAGTAATTTACTAGCATATTAATACAGTAGCTTTTATTATTCTTTTGATTCCTGTCTTTATGACAAGCAAGTTAGACGAGCGCACAGATGCACGTATGAAACCAACAGATCCTCCATATCTTCAGGTTGGGGTTGGGGGAGGGGACAGGTGTATGAAAAATTATAGCATTTACGATCCCTTTGTCTGAACTATTCTACCAATCTGTCGACTGTTAATTCAGCGATTAATCTTTCCTCAATCTACGAAAATCGTGGTAATCTATTTAAAATATTCTAAACCCACTTACGCTCTTCATCCTTTGTCAAGAGAATTAGATCTTACTATATTTTCCATTTATTTTTTCTTTTTCATTTATAGTAACAATGGATAATTTTCAGGTACATTTTTTATATTATTTTATACATTGCTGTTAGAATGGATCTTAAAATGGATGTTAAAATGAGGTAAGAGAGAGAGAGAGAGAGAGAGAGAGAGAGAGAGAGAGAGAGAGAGAGACAGACAGACAGACAGACAGATAGACAGAAAGGGCAGAAGGAAAAAGGGGGCAAACTAAAACAGCAAACGCAGTGAACAAAGTAATTGGAGAAGTAAAATTAATTAGGTACACCGACCTACCGGTCATTAAACGAAAGTAGAGTAAATACAGACAAGATAACATAGATCAGACCAGAGAGAGAAGCAGGTCTTCTCGGTGAAATTTGCATTAACATTGAGCACGGCTCGCTATCTCTCCCTCAGCATATTTTATCCTGACATTCCCGAATTGGACCTCAGTCCTAGAAGCAACACAGAACATTATTTACCCGAAGAGGCCAATGCAGAATACATTTATAGAGCCTTTTATCTTTCGCATTCGCTTTCAAATCGAACAATGAATAAGATAAGAGCACTTGAAGTGTTTCATATATTCATTTATGTTATTCCTATTCATGCTTGCAAAAATCTCACGATTTCAGAAATATATAGCATTTGGTGTTGAAAGTTAAATTTATGATATATATAACCAAGTAGTTTCCTTCCCATTCAAAGATGGTATCGGGTGATCTGCAAGAGGAATTCGTGTGTAAACATTGGACATTGTGACTTGAAAAGATTTGACGACTCAAAATTTGAATGCCAGCACAAGAATTTAAGTTTGAAAGTTCGATAAATGACTAAAAAATATACCAAAAGTGTTTTATTGCATTTTTGAATTTTATTATCTATGCATCTCATTGTTTTATTTAAGTGTTTTCCATTCAGCTTTCAAAAATTTACGACAATACGGTAGAAGATACGGAAATGTAGTGTTTTGCATATGATAGCATGATAGTTAAACTGATAAGATTATTTTAAAGATTGTAACTGAACTGCCCAGCTAATAAAATAAAACAATAGACTGGGGATGGTAATTGAACAGGAGGAAGCCCAAGGTGTCGTTTGGTCTGCAGATTACAATCTGTGACAGTTGGTCAGCAGAATTACCAGCGCCAATATGAAAGAATTCTTCCGTCCAAACTAATTGTTAGGTCGTGATTCCACAAGATCCTGGATGCAGGAAGTGTGTCAGTCAGGTGTAACCGGAGATTATGTTGTTAGTATCAAGGAGACATTCAAACGCAGTCCTAGGAAATATCTTCAAAGTACTTCACGTAACGTGCATTTACCGAGATCAACAGAACAACAGTCCTAGATCAACAGTCCGATATGAACAGAACAACAGATCAATAGTCCTACGCAAGAGATTAGACCAAGTCTTACAACCGTATGCCAAACCTCAGCGCTATCAGTACACATGTTCTACGTACTGGAATCGATTGATGAAGCCAGCAAAGAAGATTCCATTCTCTGATGAAGCCACATTTGTTTAGTCTTGACCAGCTAAACGGCACTGAATATGGAGGTATGAAAATCCAGAAAGTTCATGAAAGTGTGAGTGAGCCCGAAGCTCAGTGTCTGGTGCGGACTCGTGGACAATTTGGTAATAAGCTAATTTTCCTTTCATAAGCCAACAATTACGGAATATGTGTACTTCAAAAATTCTACAGAATTATGCACCACACCAGTTAGAAGAGGTGCAACCAGATATTATTTTCCACACTGGAGTTTGAATATGCAAATGAATGTCATTCATCTTTTTATAAACATTGCATCATGCTGAAATAAAATGATTATAGTATTACATATTATTATTATAATTAGTAGTAGTAATAGTAGTATTTCTATTATTTTATTACTATTGATTTTGTAGTATTATTATTGTTAGTATTATTTTTATTATTATTATTACTAAGTTCCCTGGCAGATGGACTGGGCGTAATGATCCTATCAAATGCCCTCTCCTCTCCTAACTCTTCCCCGGTATGACTCCTTCAGACTTCTTGTAAGGAATGGTGGAAGATTAAGTTTTTCAGACACCAACTGCAGATAAGCTGCATGTATAACTTCTCTTCCTTCAGCTATCATTTGGCTAAGTACTGCATTTTGATTTTTGTTACCGTTTTGTTGTAAACAATTTTTGAAATTGGAGAAGGACTTTGTGAGCAAGCTTATAATATTTTTACAAATTTATGATTTATGATATTCCTTTTTAACACTTGTATATAACCTGTGTTGACCGATGTGCCATTAGCACCTTAGTATTTAACATGGTAATGACATTTAATATCTGCCTCTCAAGGAAGGTTCCTTGATACTGGTGAGGGGCTCTTGATCTAGGGAATTGGATCTGTCCTCCAGTTCCCTGAATTAAGCCTGAATACCTTCCACATCCCCCCCCTACAGGCGCTGTATAATCCTATGGGTTTAGAGCTTCCCCCTTGATTATTATAATAATTTAATATGTATGTCTTCGTCAGATGACACCAGTGGGTATCATATGGGTTAAGTCACTCAGTGTACTTTAATGGCTAATGTAATACCCTAACCAGGATGGTATGTCGATGGGACAAAGTTATATTGGCCTGGCAACTCGAAGAGGGATGTCTCAGGATTTTCCAAGGCAATCTAGGTGCCCTTTAGGCTTGTGTGGTAGACGGTTTTGGGTCCGTGATTTCCCCATGCACAGTGTGGTTTTGAGGACCGAGTTTGTCGGACGTTTGTGGCTGTGATGAATTTATAAATCAAAGAGTAAATAGCTAACACGAGACAAATTCTCAGATCACTGAATTACATAAGGCCAGCAATCAAACGAAGGAAAGAACGTGTGTTAGTGCCCAGTAAGGACCTGGCTGCGTCAGTATCTAGAGGACAATGTTAATGAAATGCCCATACCAATAGCAAGTTCAAGAAATCTTAGAAAAACGTCCCCACTAACTTTAAGTGTAATAAGGTAACTAGACTTGCTTTATTATCTTCCGCCCTAGTCTTTAACGCAGATCAGTACAAGATTACCTGGAGTATACCTGGAGAGAGTTTGGGGGTCAACACCCACGCGGCCCGGTCTGAGACCAGGTTGTTTTTATGCAAGACAGAGCTTCTTGCCACACCGCGAAATCTGTTGCTAAATGGCTTCGTGCCGCCTGTGAGGTGCCCTTCTTCAATATTTCCAAAAATTTCCCAGACTTGAACCACATTGACAACCTGTGGGCTATGACAGTGATCTAAGCGAAGGATATCAACCCATTCCCATGTTTTTAAGACGCCATCCGTGAGCCGTGGGGGAATTTGCTCCATGAAAATCTGAACGTGTTAATCACTTTCTAGACGGTTGAAAGATGCCCAAGAGCAAAACGGACGACCCCTTTTTCTCTTGGGCTACCCCCTTCCCCTTTAAATCGGGGATTTAAAGGGAGTGGTGGGGGTAGCGTACTTTAACTACGAGCACCATATGTAATCTAGACATATAAAATACAACGAATTGGATCCTTCTCAATATTTCGGAGAGCTCTTCGCAATTTTTATAAAAAATATAGAAGGAAAAAAAATGAATAAAACATGAATAACGTGGAGAATTAAAGATAACACTTAATTCATACAATTAACCTAATAATAAACTTACAGACTCGAAGTAATTCATTTAGTGAATCGGAACAATGAAAAATAGGTACGACTCCGCTTGTGACGCTGCAGAGGGGGTCTGATCCCAGCCCGCCCTCTTAATCACAGATAACATGGCAATGTTATAAAAAGTCAAATGGGTGACTGTTGATGGTGCCTTGAACATCTGAAATATGACTTTTATTGCAGCCGCTCATAGTAGGTAACCTTTTTCTGTTCGCGTAGCGATCCACAGTGATCAAAGGTTACGTGAACAACATTCACAAAAACAGCACAAAACGGCCATCACCAGAAACACCATAAACAACCACTACTACCACCACCACCACCACCAGGGGCATGAATAGCAAAGGACGTTAATGAGAGGCACACGGCAATCAACACGCTGTAGAGTAGTTGAACATGACTTTGATTTATTACATAACGAACTAGGTCATCCGAGAGCTTATTTATACACAGTATAGGATAAGTCAAATGATTGAGATGGAATGTTAAATTCATTTTAACGATTAGACCAAGCATACCTGTCCAGAATTTGTAATTAATAGATATTTCACTGTACTATTATTGTTAGAGTTAGGCTATAATTTCTCTTCAACCAGTTAAGATGTGAATTAGGTTGAAACTGCTGTGGCATTTTGAAATTTGAAAAATAACAAAAAGGAAGCAGTCACTAATACTGCCATCTCCAGAGGCTGACGGCACAGGAGTCCGCTGGAGATTTTCATGTGTGGGAATGTCAGGGGCTTCCAGGGAAGAAGGAAAGTAATATGTAAGTCATCGATATGGGTCTTTTCCCTTTACAAAGGCGTAATCTGAGGTGAACTGACACATGATGAATTAGACACCTGTGCAACACAAAAAAGATACCTAAGCGTTGAACAGGTGTCTATTTCATCAACCTGTCGGTTCTCTGAACCAGTTGTCTACATTACTGACACTGATAAATATACTGCCAAATATGAAACTAACAGAACAAGTCAACGACTTTAACAGTACAAACGTATTTCAAAAATCCACGATTTTTTGATTAAACAGTTACGAGCCATGACTACGACGTATCTGTTCTTGTATGATTTAATTGAAAAAAAGAAAATAGGTAATTCTATATGACCCATCATTAGTTCAGTGTGGCTGTAAGATTTGATGTAAACACATTCTTTACTAAATTTCCTGAGCATCATGTATTAGCCCGCTTACAGAAACTTCCTGATCATGAAGAAGTATTCTTCGGGTTGTGAGCCTGGGAGGGTTGTGAGCCTGGGAGGGTTGTGAGCCTGGGAGGGTTGTGAGCCTGGGAGGGTTGTGAGCCTGGGAGGGTTGTGAGCCTGGGAGGGTTGTGAGCCTGGGAGTGCTGTGAGCCTGGGAGGGCTGTGAGCCTGGGAGGGTTGTGTGCCTGGGAGGGTTGTGAGCCTGGGAGGGCTGTGAGCCTGGGAGGGCTGTGAGCCTGGGAGGGCTGTGAGCCTGGGAGGGTTGTGTGCCTGGGAGGGTTGTGAGCCTGGGAGGGCTGTGAGGCTGGAAGGGTTGTGAGCCTGGGAGGGTTGTGAGCCTGGGAGGGTTGTGAGCCTGGGAGGGTTGTGAGCCTGGGAGTGCTGTGAGCCTGGGAGGGCTGTGAGCCTGGGAGGGTTGTGTGCCTGGGAGGGTTGTGAGCCTGGGAGGGTTGTGAGCCTGGGAGGGTTGTGAGCCTGGGAGTGCTGTGAGCCTGGGAGGGCTGTGAGCCTGGGAGGGTTGTGTGCCTGGGAGGGTTGTGAGCCTGGGAGGGCTGTGAGCCTGGGAGGGCTGTGAGCCTGGGAGGGCTGTGAGCCTGGGAGGGTTGTGTGCCTGGGAGGGTTGTGAGCCTGGGAGGGCTGTGAGGCTGGGAGGGCTGTGAGCCTGGGAGGGCTGTGAGCCTGGGAGGGCTGTTAGCCTGGGAGGGTTGTGAGCCTGGGAGGGTTGTGAGCCTGGGAGGGCTGTGAGCCTGGGAGGGTTGTGAGCCTGGGAGGGTTGTGAGCCTAGGAGGGCTGTGAGCCTGGGAGGGTTGTGAGCCTGGGAGAGCTGTGAGCCTGGGAGGGCTGTGAGCCTGGGAGGGTTGTGTGCCTGGGAGGGTTGTGAGCCTGGGAGGGTTGTGAGCCTGGGAGGGTTGTGAGCCTGGGAGTGCTGTGAGCCTGGGAGGGCTGTGAGCCTGGGAGGGTTGTGTGCCTGGGAGGGCTGTGAGGCTGGAAGGGTTGTGAGCCTGGGAGGGTTGTGAGCCTGGGAGGGTTGTGAGCCTGGGAGGGCTGTGAGCCTGGGAGGGTTGTGAGCCTGGGAGGGTTGTTAACCCAGAACTTATTTGCGTTGGTGTCCTTCGGATCGATCTCATTAAATGAGCCTTGAAGCTTACCAATTCATCTCACCTTGCCCACAGTGTAGCACTACCTGCTGCAATCGAAGAATTCACTAAACTGAATGCACAGTGGATTGCAAATTAGTACCGCGTCTTCTAAAAGAACTTACCATGAGTAAGGGAAGCCCTTTTCCATCTGAGCAGCCTTCACACTGAGTGTTATGGAACTGTAATAGGGACAGGGAAATATTCTCTCACACAGCAATGTCTTAAGCACACACACAGAGAATCTCTTGCTATTTTCCCATCATCGGAGCTCATTTCTCTGCATAAAAATATACTAAATCTAACAGTCTTAAATAAAAGCGTGCATAACCCGCGCTTTAATGTAAGACTCGGCAGGGTTCTGTATATTTTTCGTGCTATTTCTAAAGCAAAATGCATCAAGCTCATTTCATTAAAAGTAGGTCAAATATTTCTTCGCCACAATTTTGTGTAAGGCGATTAGTGTGGCATAATTATAACTTTGTTAAGGTAATTACCTTCCCCCGGGATAGCTTACCTCCTTTATTAATCCCTGCCTCCTACCCCCTCACGTCAGTGCCACTCCTCTCCACGAGTCAGTAGCAGTTCTCTACCGTAAACAGTAGTGCTACCCTCTACATGACAGTGCCACCATCCTCTATACGACAGTGCCACCCTCCTTTGCACGACAGTGCTACCCAAATTTACATGACAGTGCCACCCTCTTCTACACGACAGTGCTGCTCCTTTCTATAAGGTAGTGCCACACCTCTCCCCACTAGTCAGATCAGATCTAAATCTTTAACTTGAAAAACCCAAAAAGTACAGCAAGACATTAACTACAGCCTATCAAGGAATACCTTTAGGAACACTAAGAAAAGCGATGAAGAATATCTAATTAGACAAAAGGGACGAATGGAGCGTCAAGACGGAGACCACCATTACGGGTACTTTTCATAATATATGTACAGGACATTCCAGAGGTAATCGAGTCATAGGTGCCACTGTTTGAGAATTATGTAAAGTTGCAGAGATGTGTACGAACAAGAGTATGCAAAGCAAGATTCCATGGGAATCTGGACAATTTGCAGAAGTGGTTAAGGAAGTGACTATTGGATTTTTATATCAGTAGATGTAAAGTTATGAGAATAGGGATAAGGGACATTATATGCTATATGTATGTGTGGCAGTTCCAGTTAAGAGACTCAAACGATTAGACAGGCGTATGAAGTGGTTGCAGGCACATCATGTGTTTGTGAAACCCAGCTAGGGATGTGCTCGATGTGTAATGAATATATAGATCATATTGCCTTTTGTCCAGGTATCGTAATATTTTCACGTTATGGCGTTTTCCAAGCATTTTTAGGAAATCCTATTTTTTTAATAAAAATCTTTTATGGTTCTTGTGAGTAATAAAAGATTGATCTTAAAGCTTTTATAAGAACTTTTTATAATTAATTAAAATGGAAAAAGGTTTTGGATGAGCATAATGCACATCAACAGAATAACTTTGGTGGCTCATGAGAGAATGGTGTGGAAATTCTCAAAATTTCCAGAAAGTTAACACTACCCCAAGAAGGGAACACAAGCAGACCCACGTATGCCTACTAGGCACCTTTAATTTCTAACACTTACTCGTAGCTGAGCCTTCACAAGCTAATGTACTATGCACTACTACTTTAATATATTTAAGCTAAGTTAGAATTGGACAGATTACTTTAACAGTTACTACACTACCTCTCACTACTTACACTAATATGGGGTAAGTACTTGTACAAGTTTGAGTGCACAGTCAGCTGCGCCTAACCGTCAGCCGCAAAAAAAAAAATCTATAGTGAGAACAGGATGACCTTCCTTACCATCCTTACAGCAACATTCGATAACACAACACGACCCGAATCGGATACATTTCACCGCGAGAAAGGATCTGCTACGGTACAAGGCGGTTACACATGACTCAGTTATTCTCAGGTGACCACAGCCTATCACCCCTGCGCTAAGTATCTCGAGTGTATTGAGTGTTCATTCATGTACCTTTGGCCCACGTGCGTGCAAGCGGTCTGGCCACTTACCTCCACCAGAGATCTACTGTGGAACCTTCTACATATACTGCCCAAGTGAGAATGGAGGTACGTAGAATTAATTCGGTTAACTAGGAATGAGGTGGCAGGTTAGTAGTCTGGATTCCACACGACTAAACATAGATTTCTAACCTAAACAGTCAGAATCCACAAACATTCTCTATTCTACACATCGGAAGTCATACTCACTGTAGTGTGTGCAGCTCCAGTGAAAAGACCATACCTTGTCAAACATTTCCGAAAATTTGAAAAATTTCAGACGTCTGGGAGGACTATCAAATGAGGAGATTCTAAGGAAGCGAAGGTTAACCATCCTGGAAAACCGACTAGCAAGAAGTGATCTACTCATGTTATGGAAACTACTCTATATGCACTGATAGGATGACTATGGACAGATTATTTTAAAAGATGTGGTCAAAGATGGAAGCTGATAACAGGAATGTGCCACAGAGATATCATAAAGTGATGGAGACGAATTCAGAAACTTTATGTACACGTTCAGTAAGGCCCAAGAAACAAGGAACCCATGTAAAATAGTCAGTAGCGAAGAAGAGGGGAGACCAGGAGCTTTGTCTTGGCCTTCCTCTTCCTTTCTTCCTCTAAACTATGGCACATTTCATTTCATTCATTCATTCACTCCTCTTCCCTCCTCCCTTCCTTCCTCCCTCCCTCTCTCTCTCTCCCTCTCTCTCTCCACGACATAACAAAAAATCGTTCAATAACATAATAAAACCTTTTAAATTTTATTACTATTCATAGTATTCAAAACTCCTCCTCCTCCTCCTCCTCCTCCTCCAAATACCTTCCTCTTCCTTTCATTATTCAGCATTATGATTTTTCTGATCTTTCTTTTCTTTTTATTTATTTTTCTTTAATAACAATTTTACTATTTTGTCGAGTTTTTATAATCATCGTTCGTCTATTATTGTCACTATTTATTCCATGTTGCTGTCCTTTTTACCATATATTTTATCTTGTATATATTGCATTCCCTATATTACTCTCATTTTTTTCTTCCTATCTGTCTTCACATGCTCCTCTTCCCTCCGTCTCCCTAGACTCACTAGACGTACCTGAAGGGGAAGTTCAATAATATTAAAGAAAGAGTAAAAACTTCCCTAATTTGTATTCCTCCTTCAAACTTCCTAACTGATAGCTTCTCCTGGTCATCCTTTTGGCTCAGAGTCCAACTTTAGGTCCACTACATCCGTCCGTCCATCCGTCCCCACCCCCCCTCTCTCCCCCCCTTTTTTTTACACAGGGTTTGACAAGGTTAGGTTAAGGATCCATAGCTTTATTGACAAGCTATTTACAGGTTAAGGATTCCTAACTTTATTGACAAGCTAAGAGCTGTTGCCTACATCATAGAGAACAGGAGCCATCTCTCTCTCTCTCTCTCTTTCCATCCTTCCATCCATCCCTCCCTCTCTCCCTTCCTTCCATCCTACTATTCCTTATCTCCTTTCTCCCTTTACCCTGCAACACCCTCCATTTTCCCCCTTCTCACCCAACACATCTGCGATACCCTTCCCTCCTATTGGCCTTCCCTTCTCACCCACCTCCCTTTCTCTCCATTCCCCGATCCCTCTCAACATTCCCTCTCTTCCACAACTTTTCATCCTTACCCAAACCACCCCCTTCCCAGTTACGTAACTTGCTCTACTTTGCCTTGCCAATTTAATGTAATATAATTCAGCTTAATCCTGTCTGACTCATCTTGGGTTAGTCTAAATATATTTAGCGTTGATTAACTTCTGTGAAGTGTATTACGTGGAGTTCGGTCTGATTTTTATGGAGTCACTGAAATAATGAATTTATATTTATGCGTGTGTATACACTGTTTATGTTCGTGTAAATTAATTTTTTTGCTGTTCTGCGATGCAATATTCATAAATTCTATTTCCGGTGTGTGTAGGAGACGCTGCCCTAAAACCTTGAGAGATGGTAATTCCAAATTGTGTAACTCTGCTGGAACGAAACCTTTGAAGCTTCCGCAGCTGCTAAACCTACAGCGGAATGCTTGACGATATCCTAATCGCCTTACTGGAGTCTCGCAGCTCAGGCTGAGAGATTTTTAAAGGGTTGGACTGGAAAGCCAGCAGAAGGCTTCGGTTAGATGACCAAAAGCTCCAGTTACGGGTCATCATATGACTAAGACCCGCGTCAGGAAACTCTTGTACTGTTTCCTGACAAACCTTACCTAACCTAACCTCCACGAGCCTCTGTGTTACAGAATACGACACAGAAACATCACTAACTTTTGGTTTCACTATTGTAATTGTCGTACATCAGCACACTGGTGATGTACCCAACTGTTTAAAAAACAAGTTTGTCCAGTCGCCACTCATGTCTTCTGTCCTTAAGACACTCATTTCACTGTCTTGGAAACAGTGAAATACCGTTATTGAGAGTATGGGCTGAATGACGCGTTATGAGTTTTGGTTTTTCAATGTACAATAATATTAGTGGAATTACTTATTACTAACAAAAACACTCGGAGTAAAGTTATAGTATTATTTATGATAATATTATCAGATTTGTTTTTATTTTACGGAAGCCTTAGAGGTTTCGAGTTTTAATTACAGTACGGACTTTAGTAACCAAAAAATAATCATAATAAGGTGGCTAAAACTATTCAAAACTAACATTACTGTATCATGTTTACCTATAATTTGGAGAGGAAGCTTGGAACGACGTTTCGGTCCGTTACATACCATTATCAAATCGCAAGTGATTGAAATATGACGGTCAGTAATGAATTTTACTATGACGAGGTGATTATCAAAGAGCGGGGTACACCTCTCTGGTCAACCACTCTAAAAGGTGTGTAGAAATTCCTTGTGGTATCCCATAATGCTAGCAGGACTTGTGACAAGCCGATAAAATTCTGTTTGTATTTCCCGGCTTTATCCTTAGTGTCTTGTTGTCTTTTTTAAATGAAGACTTATCGAGGAAAACATTTTGAAGTTGCACTCCACAACCCTTTCTAGACTCGCTCAAATTTTCGATTCTCAATAATTTTAGGTAAAAAGTTAACAAAAAAGAAATGTGTAAACTGTTCACAGCCACACAACTTCGAGGAAAATCATTATTTCGTTACACAAGCCAACTAAGTTCATTCCGTTTCTCAAAAACAATTTAAACTTTGCATATGAATATTTAGAAGCCTAGGCAGATGGTCTACTGTATTCAGAAAAGTGGGTATTTTCTCCCAAGAGGTTCAGAGAACAGCAGTAGCAGCAGCGAGGCAGAGACACATCTTCAACCTCGGGGATGCTACTCACTCTGGCTCTTCTTATCTGAATATTATCCCATGAAAGCCAACAGCGTCATTTAGTAATATCTGGATTGAAATCTGGCGTGATCATAGCGGGTAAGTTTGGTTATGTAGATTCATAAGATATCTGGAGGAAAACGTCTGTTGCATCCTGGAGAATGAATTAACAGTAGCTTAAGGCTTTTTATGAATGCCTAGTGACAGAGGATGTGGCAAGATATGGTAGCAGGACACAGTAACAGTCGCAAGATATGGCGACTCGTTCGTCTCTGACATAACATCTATCGGTATAACAGCAGAAGCCTACTGTCAGCAACAGCAACAAGATGTATCCCAGTATCCCAAATCCAGCTCAGCAAATTAGAAATGTAAGGGATAAGGAAGAGTTAAGCAAAATCTTTAAATTTACTCATGTCTAGGAACACTTTCGATTATGATAATAAGACTAATTTGTCCGAAGAATCTTAAATACATCTCAAGGTACGCCCACGTAAGTATAATAGTAATAATAATAATAATAATGGTGTGTGGAAATAATCATAATCCCCAATTAATCCGTGGACTTAAATCTTCCTACATAACTGCCAATGGACTGGCATTAAATACATAAGAAATCTCTTCTAAGTTCACGCCTAACAAAATATGCATACACCAAAACAATGAACCAATGAAATGGTTATAATCTTAACCATAATTTTTAAACGGGGTGGACCGATAAGCCAGCCGAATCCCTCGGTCTGATGACCAAAAGCTTCAGAGGCGGGTTATCATATGACTAAGACCCACGTCAGGAAACGCTTGTCCTCTTTCCCGTCAAATCTTACCTAATCTGAACAGAACTGTGGAAAATACTGTATATATTTTCCAGAAATTCAGTATTTATATGTCTATAGATGGCCATACTGTATTTAATAACATTTATGTCATAGAAAATGGGAAACTGAGCCTGGGGAGAAGGGTCAGTCGCCATTTTGTTTGAACTGAATAACACGTTGTGAATAATGGGAAGAATTTTTCGTGCTCTAGAGGTTAAAATCGGGCTGACACCTCTCAAATAGGAGGCGAAATTGTTGGATGTGCATTCCTGCATAATTTGAGAATCAGGCGACAGGACAGCGCTTGAGGTTCCTAAACCTGTATTCCCTGGAACGCAGGAGGGAGAGATACATGATTATATACACCTGGAAAATCCTAGAGGGACTAGTACCGAACTTGCACACGAAAATCACTCACTACGAAAGCAAAAGACTTGGCAGACGATGCACCATCCCCCCAATGAAAAGCAGGGGTGTCACTAGCACGTTAAGAGACCATACAATAAGTGTCAGGGGCCCGAGACTGTTCAACTGCCTCCCAGCACACATAAGGGGGATTACCAACAGACCCCTGGCAGTCTTCAAGCTGGCACTGGACAAGCACCTAAAGTCAGTTCCGGATCAGCCGGGCTGTGGCTCGTATGTTGGTTTGCGTGCAGCCAGCAGCAACAGCCTGGTTGATCAGGCTCTGATCCACCAGGAGGCCTGGTCTCAGACCGGGCCGCGGGGGCGTTGACCCCCGGAACTCTCTCCAGGTAAACTCCAGGTAAACAGGACAACTCCAGGAACCTCAGATAAGCTGTCTAAATTATGTTTAATTTCTGGCCAGTAAATTCTTCTTAAATGTAGGCAAAAGGAGGGGCCCTGTACATGACACATTAATCTCCAGTCAAATTGGTGAGTGTTATGATTAAGATATTTTCCTTCTGTTATGTATATGTGTTTATATATAATCAATTTTTAATTTAATACACAGTCCACAAATTTATATATTTACCAGCATTCCTGGTGATGTATATTTCATTTATGATTAATAGGTCCAGAGCAACTTGTGGATATGACAGTGGTAGGTATCGAAGGGGGACATTTTTGCGACCTAGGTGTCCCAAATTCCTACATGTCTAACTGATAAATAATAATCTTTTCATTTACTGTTATGTATATAATGATACATTCAGATAAATGCAATTTTCCACATTTAATTTGCCCGTTGGTCCTTCTTGAACCGGAGGTAATTAGTGAAGTCATTAATTAGTTAATTACTTAATAATTATATGTGAAATGACAGGAGGTGGTGGATATTAAGTTTACAAATTTACTTAATGTGTAGTGGATTATAATTATTACAATATTAATTTGGATAAGTCAAGTATGGCTAAAGATTATATTAATGTGTATAAGTGTATGTGTAATTGATAAGCCAAGTGTAGCTAATTATAGTAATGTGTATATTAATTTTGCAAAGCTAAAGTGGCTAGGATTTATATTAATGTATTTGTATAATATTAATTTGATAAGATAATTCTGGCCAAGATTTATATCAGTGTAAGTGTAATTGATAAGCCAAGTGTAACTAATATTAATGTGTATAATATTACATTTGCTATGCCAAATTCTGGCAAGGATTTATTAATTTGTATAATATTAATTTTGATAAGCCAAGGCTGGCTAAAGGTTTGTACTAATGTACATTTAAAATTTATATTATAATTTTTTTGCATGTAATTGCTAAGCTCAAGTAGCTAGGATTTATTCAAAGGTAAGTTGTATCAGTGTTGTAAGTTATAATCATTGTTATTAATTAAGTTGAATTTAGTACATTGCATCATGGCTGAAAATGAGGAAATTAATATAGAAGACAAACATATGGAATACAGAGCAAAAAAAAAAATCACTGCAAGCTAGAAAGGGTCATGTAACAAAAGCATACAATAAATGTTTGGAATTAATGAATCAAGAAACTGTGAATACTGATGATTTAAAATTGTATTTAGATGCTTTAGGTAATAGATATGATTCATACAAATTATATTACAACAAATATGAAGGAGATTTGTTAGTAAAGTGTGTAGATGAGATTGAAGTAGATCTCATGATTAATCAGTATTATGAATTAGAAGAAAAGATTCTTGTAAAAATCAGGCCTTGAATAAATTAAAATGTGTAAACCAGGCAGTTAATCAGTCTGCTCCAACAAATATGTCTTTGCAAAAACTCCCAGAACTATGTTTACCTGTATTTAATCCTGGACAAAATTGGGAGGAATTTTGGTCAATTTTTAAAGCAGCTGTGCATGACAGGAGTGACCTAGCCTGAGTAACTAAATTATTTTACCTAAAAGGACAGGTAAGAGGAGATGCTCACATACTCATACAAGCCTTTCCCAATGTAGATGACTCTTACAAGGCAGCAGTTGACTTGTTGAAGGTCACTTATGGTAATATAGAACAAAGTAGGTTGGATCTAGTGAATATCATTGTTAATTTAAAATCTCCAGATCACATTTACAAAGGTTTACAGCAGTTTAGAGTTAAACTGGAAAACACTCTCAAAACTTTAAGTAATAAATATAATCTGTTGGAATCAGACTGGTTATTGACTGCCATGGTAAAGAATAAATTAAGCTGTAAAACACTTGAATGACTCTCGAACAAATATCACAAGGGTTATTTTGGACTGGAGGAAATAAGACTAGGTCTACAAGAATTAATTGTGCAGTTGCAGACCAGCCAACTAACTCATTTTAAAGATGCAACACATAATAACTCTGAGGTATCTGTCAAGTTTCACAAAGGGAAAAATTATCCCAATGGTAATAATCAAATTTCATTTCCTAAAAAGAGTTGCATAGGTGCATATCAAGTATCAGGAATCAGAAATAATGATTCTCCACAAGGTAAGAAGAATAAGTACCCTCCTAAGAGTAGCCCAATTAATAAGAAACCAGTCAAAGAAAAGAGAGATTGCCTCTTCTGCAAGGGTACTCATTTTTCTAAGAATTGCAATGCATACAATTCATGGAATGATAAAGTTGAAAGATTGGAGGAACTTGACAGATGCATCAGGTGTTTGGGTAATCACAATGTAAAGGATTGTTATGCCAAATTAAACTTCTGTTATCAATGTCACAAAGGAAGACACCATACAGTCATGTGTAAAGGTCTATATGATAATGTTGATAATAATAATGTTGACAATCCTGACACAACAGTGGCTAATGAAAAAATTGCTGCTAATGTTAATAATGATAGTTTTGCTGAAGTAGCCTTACCTGTGTTATAGGTAAAAATTGAGGATAAAAGGCATAAATCAAAAAATGTAACTGCATTATTGGACCAGGGATCCCAGCGTACTTTCATAAAACGTAAATGTCTTGATGGTATAAAAGTACAGATGGGAGATCCAACAACTTTAAAATTATCTGGTTTTCTCTCAGATAAAAGAGCTCAATTGTATGACACTGTCTATGTAACTGTCAGGTTGATCAATGAGAAAAAACGTGTTAATGCAGTAATTCTAGATAGACTTCCAGAGAAAATATCTACAGTAGGGCTTAGTAAAGCTACAGAAAGACTTTCACATAATGTAAATTTAGCACCTTCTGGTGTAAGTGATGATTCTGTAGGCCCAATAAATATTTTGATAGGTAGTGACTATTATGCCTCCTTTGTAAAGGGCATGGTAAAGAAATGTGGTGTCACTCTTTTGAAGACTGCAGGAGGCCATGTAATGTATGGTAGGATTCCTCGTAATAATAATTCATGACTAGAGGAAACTACAAATACCATAACTGTGTGTCTTACTCATGAAATCGTGCCCCAGTATAATTCTTCCATAGAGGATGGTGTTGAGCCAGTGCATAAATTGTGGGAATTAGACAGCATTGGAATAAATGTAAATGAAGAAAGTCCAGACGATTCTTTCATTCAGGAGCAATACCTGAGAGATGTAAAATTTGAATCTGGACAATACTGGGTGCGACTTCCGTGGAGACTGAACCATCCAGAATTGCCCACTAATTACAGAATGGCATACGGACAGTTAAAGGCTCAGCTCCGCGAACTGAGTAAGACACCAGAATTGTTAACTGCCTATAATGACATAATTGCTGAACAATTAATTAATAAATTTATAGAAGAGGTACCTCCTGAGCAAGCCAAAATTTATGGTCACTATTTACCACATCACGGAGTGAAGAAGGAGTCTAAGACCACTCCTTTGAGGGTTGTGTTTAATTGTGGTGCCAGGAGTAACAAAAATGTACCTAGTTTAAATGACTGTTTGATGACAGGTCCGTCGTTGACGGAAAAATTAGGAGATATCTTATTAAATTTCAGAGTGAAGCATTATGCTTTTACGGCTGACATAAGTAAAGCTTTCCTAAGAGTGGGTTTACAAGAGTCTGACCGGGATTGTACCCGCTTCATATGGCCTGAGAATCCT
>NC_091292.1:24667067-24864181 GCF_038502225.1 Cherax quadricarinatus | reverse complement strand
GGCAAGACAGTGATGGAGTGAATGATGGTGAAAGTTTTTCTTTTTCGGGCCACCCTGCCTTGGTGGGAATCGACCAGTGTGATATATATATATATATATAATTATATTTTTTTTTTCATTATTATTAACACTGGCCGATTCCCACCAAGGCAGGGTGGCCCGAAAAAGAAAAACTTTCACCATCATTCACTCCATCACTGTCTTGCCAGAAGGGTGCTTTACACTACAGTTTTTAAGCTGCAACATTAAGACCCCTCCTTCAGAGTGCAGGCACTGTACTTCCCATCTCCAGCACTCAAGTCCGGCCTGCCGGTTTCCCTGAATCCCTTCATAAATGTTACTTTGCTCACACTCCAACAGCACGTCAAGTATTAAAAACCATTTGTCTCCATTCACTTCTATCAAACACGCTCATGCATTCCTGCTGGAAGTCCAAGCCCCTCGCACACAAAACCTCCTTTACCCCCTCCCTCCAACCATTCTTAGGCCGACCCCTACCCCGACTTCCTTCCACTACAGACTGGTACACTCTTGAAGTCATTCTGTTTCGCTCCATTCTCTCTACATATCCGAACCACCTCAACAACCCTTCCTCAGCCCTCTGGACAACAGTTTTGGTAATCCCGCACCTCCTCCTAACTTCCAAACTACGAATTCTCTGCATTATATTCACACCACACATTGCCTTCAGACATGACATCTCCACTGCCTCCAGCCTTCTCCTCGCTGCAACATTCATCACCCATGCTTCACACCCATATAAGAGCGTTGGTAAAACTATACTCTCATACATTCCCCTCTTTGTCTCCAAGGACAAAGTTCTTTGTCTGCACAGACTCCTAAGTGCACCGCTCACCCTTTTCCCCTCACCAATTCTATGATTCACCTTATCTTTCATAGACCCATCCGCTGACACGTCCATTCCCAAATATCTGAATACATTCACCTCCTCCATACTCTCTCCCTCCAATCTGATATCCAATCTTTCATCACCTAATCTTTTTGTTATCCTCATAACCTTACTCTTTCCTGTATTCACTTTTAATTTTCTTTTGCATACCCTACCAAATTCATCCACCAACCTCTGCAACTTCTCTTGAGAATCTCCCAAGAGCACAGTGTCATCAGCAAAGAGCAACTGTGACAACTCCCACTTTGTGTGATTCTTTATCTTTAACTCCACGCCTCTTGCCAAGACCCTCGCATTTACTTCTCTTATAACCCCATCTATAAATATATTAAACAACCATGGTGACATCACACATCCTTGTCTAAGGCCTACTTTTAATGGGAAATAATCTCCGTCTTTCCAACATACTCTAACTTGAGTATATATATATATATATATATATATATATATATATATATATATATATATATATATATATATGCAATAAGATCACAGTAAACAGGTGGTTTCAAAATATGCAAAACAACCACTCTGAAAGAATAGAGAAATTCCAAGCGCTTTCGTGACTACTCACATTACCATAGTTCCTTGATAATGTGAGTAGTCACGAAAGCGCTTGGAATTTCTCTATTCTTTCAGAGTGGTTGTTTTGCATATATATATATATATATATAATATATATATATATATATATATATATAATGTCGTGCCGAATATGTAAAACTGATCAATTAGCAAGAACTCATTTAAAATTAAGACCTTTCTAAAATTTTCTCTTATACGTTTAAAGATATATTTTTTTCATTAATGTTAATGAAAAAAAATTTTTAATTTTGCTCCAAAAGAATCTTAGAAAACTTACCTAACCTTATTATAACAAGAACAATTTATTTTAGCCTAACCCAGCTAAATATATTTTAGATTTGTTTACAATAATTTAATACTAAACAAACACAGTGAAATATATTTTTTTTCGTTAGGTTCAGAATGATTTTGGCAAAATTATTGCATACACAAATTTTCGCTTGTCCTATATGGCAAGATGAGCGTTGCTATTTAAGCCAAGATCGCAAGTTCTGCCTATTCGGCACGACATTATATATATATATATATATATATATATATATATATATATATATATATATATATATATATATCTATATATTATAATGTATTCTAATGTACAACTAATTCTTCTTTCCATACGTTCATATATTGCAATATATGCCTTCTGTCTCTATAACATAATTATTTTTCCAAGGGATGTCTCATTCTATCTCTGCTCATGTTTTCTCTTAACAATATTTGTGTGGAGCCGAGTAGAGGCTTCTGCAGCTTTCTTGGCTACAGTGGTGACAATATAGAACAAGATGATCAGACGTAATGAGTGATTACACATCATCTTTTAACATAAACAGGTAACGTGGTGTACCGATCTGATAAATAACCAAGATGTCTCTCCCGGCCGTTTGTGTAATTTCGTTATCGACGGTTAACTGTATGTAAACTAATCTAGAATAACCAATAATTTCGGTTTGGCTAAAGGTGTGCAGCAATTGATGTGGAGTTACAATACAGACTAGGTCGAAAGATGGAACGAAAATCTCCTCGAAATCGACGTCTATAAAGGTGTAATATACAGTATATTAAAATCATCAGTTTTCCCAAATAATAATTTTTTTTTGTGCGATGGGCCCTCTGTGATCTTGCTATGTTAAAGAAACTGGACAAATGATAGATTCTCATATATACATAACTCATCAGATTTAGTGTTGTTTCATACTTTTGACTTATTTCATTCATCTGGTTATTGCAACATGTGAACATTTTTTCGACATCTTAACAAACCCATATTTTTGCATAAAGCAATTTCAGTTGTTAGGTAAGACACATATGCAACAGTTAGACAACTTTATTCCGAAACGTTTCGCCTACACAGTAGGCTTCTTCAGTCGAATACAGAAAGTAGGCAGGAACAGTAGAGATGTGAAGACGATGTAATCAGTCCATCACCCTTGTAGTCGTAGAATTCTACGACTACAAGGGTGATGGACTGATTACATCGTCTTCACATCTCTACTGTTCCTGCCTACTTTCTGTATTCGACTGAAGAAGCCTACTGTGTAGGCGAAACGTTTCGGAATAAAGTTGTCTAACTGTTGCATATGTGTCTTACCTAACAACCTGTCGGTATTGTATACCATTTTGATGCAATTTCAGTTGTTAATTTCGTCAGAGAAAAAGGCTTAACATAAATCTTTAAAGAGTAATATAACAATTCAGTGGAGCTTGCACTCTTGCGAGAACGCATCAGTATGGAGTGTCTTAGGACACTTGAAGATGGGGTAACCGACAGCCCGAGAGCAAGCCATGGCAGCAGTAGCCGCTGGCATACCGCTGGACTCTAGTCTGAGACACTCGGGCTGTGATCCTGCAGTTAAAGAAAAAAGGTATCTTTTTTTTAGAATAAACGATTAACATAATACATAGGTCGCATAATATTTATAAAATGAAGATATCCCCATACCAAGAAATTCAAGTCCTCGGAAACCAATTCTCTAATTTATTCATCGGCAGTTATTAGATATAGCTCTTGTGTTAAAATTCAATGAACTTCTGTCAAGATAAATTGTACATAAATATTTATAATTAAATTCTTCACTTTGCATATCTTATGGACCAAGTGGCAAGAGATTTTCGATGAAGCTTCCAGATATCTCTGTGTTTGTAACATTATTTATCAACAAATCATATCTCGCTATTTGTCTCGTAATTTTTACTATGAACATAGCTGATCTTAGGCTGCAACATTTAACTGTTGACTGATAAATATTTACTTATAGTATTCCCCCCCCCCCAAAAAAAAAAAGCAATATAAAATTTATTGCACTTATAAAACAAATTAAAATTAACATTAATGCCCATTTCGGACATGTAATACAAGGCCATTATGTCAGTGTGTAAAAAGTTATTTTTTCTTCCTCGCACTAATTGCTAGAAAATTTTATGCCCATTGGTAAACTGTGTCCTTGATTAGTTTTCTCCACTCGAGTTTCAGCATATATGCAAAGTACATAATGATATAGATGATTACTGATGAAAACTCGTCTTGCTTGAGAACAAACGTGATTAAGGTAATGGATTAAGTTTACGGCAAGGTGTCCACTAACGGTGCAGGTGCAAAGTAAGGGCAAGTAGTAAATTTACAGTGGCAGTTCAGGGGCAGTTACCAACAGCCAGGAACGACTAAAGAAAGGAAGATCGAGTCTCCATCCATTACGCTAACTCTCATGGGTTAAGTGCTTCACGAAATACAATAGAATACAATGCAGTGTAGGTTGCCAGCAAGGAGAGGTTGTCCACTCATTCGTGGGTTTAGAGTAACTATCAAGGGAGACAGATGAAGGAAGAACTTAGATATAGTTGGTATTTTTGTACTAGTTGTACACGGACATCTATCCAGCGAGGATAAATTAACACTCCATAAACTTGTCTTTAATTAAGAAAGACATAGGATTACACACGTATAGAATTAGCAAAAGATTTTTGTTTATTAAAAGATACATATCAGCAAAGCTAACGTCATTCCCTGAATGGTAATTTTCAAGAATGGTAATATTTTGGAAAAGAAAAACAGATTTGTTTAATAGGTATCCCCGAAGGGATGCCTTTGAAAGATTGCCAGATTTTTTTTCTCCAACTTTTCGATTATATTTCGCTTATAACTCGACAACGCCTCATCTAATAGGCTTCAAATTATCAGCACTTCTATACGGTAAGAGGGACCAAATTCTTGAAACAAGTGAAATGTTCACGTGCTGTCTGACTAAAGTTGCTAAACCCCTTCCTAGCATCCTGGAATGGCAGTTAACTTCCAAAACCCCAAGTGGCGGTGCTTCAGTTGCTCAAAAAAGGTGCCAAAAAATCGATTAATTAGGAGAGTGAGATTCATATGTGTAGGAGCAAATTTGACGATTAAGGGTAAAATATTGTGAAATTTTCATTCGTAAAATCATTTCCAGTTTTACCTCATGTGAACTGCTTCAATTTTTAATGGCTGATGCATAATAGGGCCAGATAGTGAGAACACCAGTTTGTTCTTGCTTGTGTTCACTCACCCTAAAGTTTCGTTTGCGTGCTGGCAAGCATGATACAAAATATTAAAAAAACTTAAAATTGCTGGAATCCGTGCTGTAACAGGAAAAATGATTCATCTGATCGGTTTCAATTTTCATCACCGGTGTTGATTCCTGAACACAAAGGTCACGCTGCTTATGGCTGCTGTAAATCACAATTTGTGAATTCTATGCAATAAATTGGTATTCATTTTATTCACTATCTAAAGAATGCTTTTTCAGATTGACTTAAAAATATCATTGCTGATGCATTCTATAGATTTCGTCTGAGTAGGCGCAAATTTGAAATTTTACTGAAATATTTAAAAAACTTAGAATAGTTGGGATCAGATTAATTACAGTGCAATGTCATTTCTGACTGGCTTCAAGCTTTTACCATTGGTGAGCTGCATTAAAACACAGCTTATTGCTCTCTTTTAGCTGAGTAAATTTCAATTTGCCAATTGTATTAAGTAAATTGCTTTAAATGTCCTAAACCAGAGAAGATCTCTTATGATCGTCTTCATCCACTTAATACTAGTGACTTAATTGGAATTATTTTTCTATCAATTTTTGTCTGGTCGCCAATTTGCATTTTTTTTTGTTTTATCAAACTGGAATTTAAAAAAAATGTATTTTCTTACTGGATTGTAGATAATTTTCATGTAAATGATTAAGAATACCGTAAAAAAAAAATCGGAGGTTTTGTATTGGTTTTAAGTGTAACGAGCGGAGGCTTTCATATTTTTCGGAACATGCTCGGCAACATCTTCGTTTACTTTGTCATAATTTTTTGTTGATTAGTCGAGAACGCTTTACTCGCTCAGCTTTAAGTTTATAACGCTTGCGTAATGTATCTCGGGCAAGATTCATGGCCTATTTTAGTGCGTGGATGCCCAGTGCACAATGCTACATAAGTAATTCCCAATTTCTCTCTGCGTTGAGACAAGCTCCCCTGAACGGCTAACAAATTTCAACAGTGGTGTATCTTACGCAGAAGGTTAGTATATTTAATGGAGAGTGTTGATGCCATTGTGCCACTTTTAATATCGAAGTACTAAAGCATTATTTTATCTTGATACTAGTGAAACGTTCTTGATCAAAGGAAGTGGACTTCTCGTCCTTTTGCTTTTATCGAATTTGAATGCCTTTCGTTCCACAGGCGTTTTATAACCCCTATGGGTTTAGCGTTTTCCTTTGATGAAAATATAACTTTGAACTCAATGTTCAGTGATTGATGAGCTGTATGAATGTTGTATGAATATTGTATGAATGGATGGAGCGTTTCATTGGCTTCGGCTTTATAGGCATAAATTTTATTGGATTCTGTGTAATAAGCGAAAGCAGCATCTTTTGGTCAGCCTTAACCTTTTTGTGCTGATGTATTTTCTTAATGGAAACAATCTGTTAGGCTGTCCGAGTTGTATGCCAGTTTTATTAATTAAATTGGTTTATGTGAAATAATTTGTAAATGCCTCTTCTGGTTAGAAATAAATCGGCGACTTTATTTGGTTATCCTAAGTTAAATAAACTAAATGGTATTTGATGTACCTGTAACATGTGTTCGCTCTCATCACCATTGTTATTTTCTTAACAACTCGTCAGTCTCGCTCAGAGAAAAGTTTGGATTAATTTCAGGCTGTGCAGGATCCATCTTTTGGGTGGGGGAAGGGGTTACAGGGGATATTTCTTTTCATGTTATAAATTCTGAGTGTTATATCTGATTAGCTTGAGCTATTCCATGTTGATTACCTTATGGCGTATTTACCGAGTACTCAGACTTCAAGCTTAATGTGCTTGTGTATTTTTGGATACTGGTCTCTTTGGCGCCTCTGAATATTTGAATTAGATTTATTGAAGAAATTTGGATATTAGTTTCCAAAAGTAAACTAATTTCCAAATTATCATTGTCAACTTATGCCGCACTTCGTACTATTCCAATCGCGTGCATTAGAAGAGTACACCGAGAACTAGGGTTATGGCACACGGGTATGTATTTCTCGGATAGCAAAGGGACGGAAATGCATTTGTTGCTGTTGAGGCTCACTGAAAACAAAGCAGCAGAGACACTTGTTTCCTGACGAATAAACCACCACCATTACCTCATGATGAGCTCTCCGCACATATTTTTTGACTCGGGTAGTTGCCTCCGTTGAAGACCATTGACATAACTGTGTGTTGGAAAGAGGAGTCGGCGTTACCCGAAGGTACAAACTAGTGACGCTCGTTTCACGAAGAGATTCAGCCATTGCTGGAGATGAGAGACCCCTATTAATGATGGGGAGAACTAAAATATGGGAAAGAAATGTCAGAGCGGGACTATCACAGCTTGACGTAAGAGAACCTTTTGTTGTTCCCAGTCTTATGTTCTGGTTCCTTGCTCCCTCACCTTCACTTTTCCCCCTGCTTTCTCACCCTCACCCCGCTCATTCACCCTCGTGCTGCTCCCTCTCGTTCACCCTCGCCTTGCCCCATCTCACCCTGCTCTTTCTCTTCCTTGGGCTCTCTCTCTCTCTCTCTCTCTCTCTCTCTCTCTCTCTCTCTCTCTCTCTCTCTCTCTCTCTCTCTCTCTCTCTCTCTCTCTCTCTCTCTCTCCCTGCTCCTCCTCCCCTCTTCCCACTCCCATCATTCCACTCCCCCTGCCCTCTCATCTCGAAAACCATTTCCTGGGTGGGCTTCCCAATATCCCAGCAGTGGATTTGTGTCAACGCCCACCACAGGAAGAGCTGCGGAGAGAAACATTTTGGACTGGATTCCGTGATTCAGCAGGGAGGCAGCCATTACTTTGGGATCCCGATCTTGTATAACAGCTTTTGCATCTGTGCAATTTTTTTCCGCTACACTAGGTCCTGTTACTTTTCAATTTAGACTTCCAGTTACTTTTTTTTAGTTGGACTTCAAATAAATATTAAGATTTAGTTATTTAATAAAAAAAATTCTTGGAAGTAGTATTGTTTTACGTTCCATACACTTCCATTTACTGTTCCACATGATAATATGTACCTGGAAAGTACTCGAGGGTCTGGTCCCAAATCTGCACACTGTCATAACAACATACTGGAGCGAGAGATGTGGGAGGAAGTGCAAAATAAGCCCAGTGAAAACCAGGGGTGCGGTGGGCACAATCAGGAAACGCTGTATTAAAATCCGTGGTCCCAGATTATTCAACATCTTACCAGAAAATGGCAGAAACACTGCTGGAATAAGAGTAGAAGTTTTCAAGAGGAAAGTAAAAAAAAGTATCTTAACCAGGTGCCAGATCAGGTAGGCTGTGGTGGATGTATGGGGCAGCGGGCCTCCAGCAGCAACTTTCTGGTTGACCAGGCAAACACTAGACAACCTGGTCCATGGCCGGGTTCTAGGAGTACAAAGACTCTCGAAACTCACCAAAGGTATATCCTCATCAAAGGTATTCTCCCACATACACACTTAATGACCTTTGTCACTTTGGTCTCCTCTCCCTTGTGTGCCATCTTATTGTGTGCCATCTTGTGTGCCGTCTTCTTGTGTCCCGTCTTCTTGTGTGCCATCTTGTGTGCCGTTTCGTGTGCCGTCTTGTGTGCCGTCTTCTTGTGTTCCCACAAGCATATTCTTGTCGAGTTTCCAAGATACCTCCGCAGTGATCAGCGGCAGTAACGTTGCGATTAATAAATGTGTCGAGGAAAATATTGTAGTAAATAAAGGTATCAACCGTGTGGGAGAAACGTTGTGGGTAATAAAGGTATCGACCGTGTGGGAGAAACGTTGTGGGTAATAGAGGTGTTAGGTAAGACACATATGCAACAGTTATGTATCTTTATTTCGAAACGTTTCGCCTACACAGTAGGCTTCTTCAGTCGAGTACAGAAAAGTTGATAGAAGCAGAAGAGACTTGAAGACGATGTAATCAGTCCATCACCCTTAAAGTTTTGAGGTGGTCAGTCCCTCAGCCTGGAGAAGAGCATTGTTCCAAAGTCTGAAACAATATGGAGTTGAAGTGACATGATGGAGCCTTATATAGCGCCAGGAGGTGAGACGAAGGTCGCTAGTAGAAGTAAGAACGCAGATGTTGGGAGGCCAGGTCCCTCTCAAATCCAGCCGATCTCACTAGTAGAGGTTGTCGAAGTTGATTGCAGGTCTGTACCAAGATACCCTTGTGTTGCAGTGTCTGACAGATTGAACATTAAAATGGTATAAAATACCGACAGGTTGTTAAGCTCCATCCTGTCACTTCAACTCCATATTGTTTCAGACTTTGGAACAATGCTCTTCTCCAGACTGAGGGACTGACCACCTCAAAACTTTAAGGGTGATGGACTGATTACATCGTCTTCAAGTCTCTTCTGCTTCTATCAACTTTTCTGTACTCGACTGAAGAAGCCTACTGTGTAGGCGAAACGTTTCGAAATAAAGATACCTAACTGTTGCATATGTGTCTTAACTAACAACCTGTCGGTATTTTATACCATTTTAATGGGTAATAGAGGTATCGACCGTGTGGGAGAAACGTTGTGGGTAATAAAGGTATCGACCGTGTGGGAGAAACGTTGTGTTTGATGAAGCCATCCACTAAATATTAAGTGTTCCTTACTTCTCCTTGACGGTGTTTACAGACAATTCCAGTGTTCACTCCATTCACTCGGTTATTTTCCTCTTCTCCTTTCCCCGCCTCTCCCCAAACTTTATCACTTCCCAGTTCAATTTCCCCTCCCCTCCCTTTCCCTCCCCTCTCTCCCTCCCTCTCTCTTCTCCCTCCCCCTCCCCTCCCTTCCCTCCCTCCCTCCCTTACCTAGTCACTCCCCTCCCCTCCCTAATCCTCCCTCTTCCCTCCCTTTCTAACATGATCGATAATGTCATTCCTTTTTCTTACCGTCGAGTCGTGTTTTATTTACTGCTTTATTTGTGTGTGTGAGGGGTCTTGTCTTTTTTTTTTTTTAATTCATTTTTGTAATTGGTCTTTGTTCCTTTTTGTCTTCTTCGTTCTTTCTATTTTTATTTATTTATTTATTTTGTTTGTTTTTTCCTTCCTTATTTTTCTGGGTCTCGTAATTTGTTTCTTTGTCTTATTTATTCTTTATTGCTACCTTTATTTTCCTTGTTTATTTCTGTCTTCTGTGTTTTCTTTGTCTTGTCCTTCGCATCCTTTTGATTTTCTTCCTGTCTTGTTATTTGCTTTTTCCTGTCTTGTTCCTTGGATCTTTGTGCAATATTTGTTCGTTATTTCTTGTATTTTGCATCCTTCTATCTTTATTTCTAGTTCCTTTTCGTTGTTTTATCATGTTCCTCCCGTTTTTTTTTCTTCTGTTACCTCTGTCTTGTCAGTTGCTTCTTCGTCTCGTATTAAGTTTTTTTTTAATCGTAAGTTTTTGTTGTAAGTTTTTTTTTATTTTTTATCGTAGTTTCTCGTAATGTTCTTTGAATCTTTGTTCTTCCTATCCTCTTCTTAGGGCACTTACTAGAGTCGACCAGTGTTTTCACAACATAACAATTTGCAGTTCTCGCTGCTGTCATATTGATTGCGACCATGTCCACCTTGTCATTGATTGCGACCATGTCCACCTTGTCATTGATTGCGACCATGTCCGCCATGTCATTCGTTATTGTTTTTAAACTCTCAAAGTGCTTTACGATGCTATCCAGAAATTCGACTCCCATCATCCTTCGTATACAACTTTGGTTATGTCGCATTTCTAAGAGTTTTTTTTTCTGGGTTCCTGGGCACACCGAAGTGCAGACTCAGCTGCTCGGTCAGCTATTCATTACCTCCCAATTTCGCTTTCGAGCAGCAGTGTTCTTGGACTGTTATCACAGACCGTGCCGCGGGGGCGTTGACCCCCGGAACTCTCTCCAGGTATAATCTCCAGGTATACAGCTCAACAGCTGGCCACATCGTTGGTCGGAGTTAAACCCCAACAAATTGTTTTCTATGACACATTTGGGACTGGCCATCATAATCCCTCCTCTGTCTGGTTTTGGAAACTGGGGACTGTCGGGTGGCACTGATAGTCCTCCATATTTTAGACTGTCTTCGCTATCAACGGCCATACAGGGTTCACTTTTGGCATCTGTAATGACCTAACACACACTGACCTCCTTGCTGAGAGTCCCATGTCCTCTCAATAGAGGTTCCTTGACGTTGGTGAGTGGCTATTGATCTAGGGAATTGGATCTGTGCTCCAGTTCCCTGAATTGAGTCTAAATACCTTTCACCCCTCCCCCCCCCTCCCACAGGCGCTGTATAATCTTTACGGGTTTAGCGCTTCTCCATTAAAATATTTAAAGTCCTATGTTATGAAACTATCTTTTTTTTTAATGGAAACTCTCTCTTGCACACCCCTACCCCCCTCTTTCACACCAACCCTTCGCACATTCACCTTCGCACATTCACCTTCGCACATTCACCTTCGCACATTCACCTTCGCACATTCACCATCGCACATTCACCTTCGCACATTCACCTTCGCACATTCACCATCGCACATTCACCTTCGCACATTCACCTTCGCACATTCACCTTCGCACATTCACCTTCGCACATTCACCTTCGCACATTCACCTTCGCACATTCACCTTCGCACATTCACCATCGCACATTCACCTTCGCACATTCACCTTCGCACATTCACCTTCGCACATTCACCTTCGCACATTCACCTTCGCACATTCACCTTCGCACATTCACCTTCGCACATTCACCTTCGCACATTCACCTTCGCACATTCACCTTCGCACATTCACCTTCGCACATTCACCATCGCACATTCACCATCGCACATTCACCTTCGCACATTCACCTTCGCACATTCACCTTCGCACATTCACCATCGCACATTCACCATCGCACATTCACCTTCGCACATTCACCTTCGCACATTCACCTTCGCACATTCACCTTCGCACATTCACCATCGCACATTCACCATCGCACATTCACCTTCGCACATTCACCTTCGCACATTCACCTTCGCACATTCACCATCGCACATTCACCATCGCACATTCACCTTCGCACATTCACCTTCGCACATTCACCATCGCACATTCACCATCGCACATTCACCTTCGCACATTCACCATCGCACATTCACCATCGCACATTCACCTTCGCACATTCACCTTCGCACATTCACCTTCGCACATTCACCATCGCACATTCACCATCGCACATTCACCTTCGCACATTCACCATCGCACATTCACCATCGCACATTCACCTTCGCACATTCACCTTCGCACATTCACCATCGCACATTCACCATCGCACATTCACCATCGCACATTCACCATCGCACATTCACCTTCGCACATTCACCTTCGCACATTCACCATCGCACATTCACCATCGCACATTCACCTTCGCACATTCACCATCGCACATTCACCTTCGCACATTCACCTTCGCACATTCACCTTCGCACATTCACCTTCGCACATTCACCATCGCACATTCACCTTCGCACATTCACCTTCGCACATTCACCATCGCACATTCACCTTCGCACATTCACCATCGCACATTCACCTTCGCACATTCACCTTCGCACATTTCCACCCTCAGAGCTGACTGTCCCAAACATTTAGTGCTTCAATTGATTATATTATTATTTGTCCCTTTAGCATTTCATTATTTTCTTTACTCTTGTCATGGAGCATCTTCTCTCGTGTTTTTTCATCTCTGGTGACATTGTCTTCTCTTGGTCTTAATTTTGTCTTGTCTTGCTATTTTTTTCCTCTTTTTCTTCCTCTCTATTTATTTTGTTATTATCACCTTGCCTTACTCTTTTATCCGGTCTTTTACATATTTTTTTTTTCATTTTCGTATAATGTACTGCATTATATTTCATGAAGCGGTAAACCTGTGGGGGTTAATGAGTACAAAGAGTAGTAAAGGCTCAATCCTAAGTCTGCTAACCGTGACTTGGTCTATGATCAGTCAGACTGTTGGTGTTTCCTCGTGTTATCACTATTGTAATCGAGCGACTGCGCTCATCTTTTTTCAGTTTTCCTTTATTACATTTGTTTGGTAATTCATGCTATTTACACATTCTCATTTTTTCCTTTGATTCATCGTTGTATTTTCTCAACCTTCAAGGGAGGATCGCTAATGCTGGTGAGTGGCTTTTGATCCAAGGAATTGGACTGATTTACCTACAATTCCCGAGTTACCATATGACGCCTTCAGACTTAGCACTTTATCTAATATTTTATTATTATTATTATCACACTGGCCGATTCCCACCAAGGCAGGGTGGCCCGAAGAAGAAAAACTTTCACCATCATTCACTCCATCACTGTCTTGCCAGAAGGGTGCTTTACACTACAGTTTTTAAACTGCAACATTAACACCCCTCCTTCAGAGTGCAGGCACTGTACTTCCCATCTCCAGGACTCAAGTCCGGCCTGCCGGTTTCCCTGAATCCCTTCATAAATGTTACTTTGCTCACACTCCAACAGCACGTCAAGTATTAAAAACCATTTGTCTCCATTCACTCCTATCAAACACGCTCACGCATGCCTCCTGGAAGTCCAAGCCCCTCGCACGCAAAACCTCCTTTACCCCCTCCCTCCAACCTTTCCTAGGCCGACCCCTACCCCGCCTTCCTTCCACTAGAGACTGATACACTCTTGAAGTCATTCTGTTTCGCTCCATTCTCTCTACATGTCCGAACCACCTCAACAACCCTTCCTCAGCCCTCTGGACAACAGTTTTGGTAATCCCGCACCTCCTCCTAACTTCCAAACTACGAATTCTCTGCATTATATTCACACCACACATTGCCCTCAGACATGACATCTCCACTGCCTCCAGCCTTCTCCTCGCTGCAACATTCATCACCCATGCTTCACACCCATATAAGAGTGTTGGTAAAACTATACTCTCATACATTCCCCTCTTTGCCTCCAAGGACAAAGTTCTTTGTCTCCACAGACTCCTAAGTGCACCACTCACTCTTTTCCCCTCATCAATTCTATGATTCACCTCATCTTTCATAGACCCATCCGCTGACACGTCCACTCCCAAATATCTGAATACATTCACCTCCTCCATACTCTCTCCCTCCAATCCGATATCCAATCTTTCATCACCTAATCTTTTTGTTATCCTCATAACCTTACTCTTTCCTGTATTCACTTTTAATTTTCTTCTTTTCCACACCCTACCAAATTCATCCACCAATCTCTGCAACTTCTCTTCAGAATCTCCCAAGAGCACAGTGTCATCAGCAAAGAGCAACTGTGACAACTCCCACTTTGTGTGATTCTTCATCTTTTAACTCCACGCCTTTTGCCAAGACCCTCGCATTTACTTCTCTTACAACCCCATCTATAAATATATTAAACAACCATGGTGACATCACACATCCTTGTCTAAGGCCTACTTTTACTGGGAAATAATTTCCCTCTTTCCTACATACTCTAACTTGAGCCTCACTGTCCTCGTAAAAACTCTACACTGCTTTCAGTAACCTACCTCCTACAACATACATTTGCAACATCTGCCACATTGCCCCCCTATCCACCCTGTCATACGCCTTTTCCAAATCTATAAATGCCACAAAGACCTCTTTAGCCTTATCTAAATACTGTTCACTTTTATGTTTCACTGTAAACACCTGGTCCACACACCCCCTACCTTTCCTAAAGCCTCCTTGTTCATCTGCTATCCTATTCTCCGTCTTACTCTAAATTCTTTCAATAATAACTCTACCATACACTTTACCAGGTATACTCAACAGACTTATCCCCCTACAATTTTTGCACTCTCTTTTGTCCCCTTTGCCTTTATACAAAGAAACTATGCATGCTCTCTGCCAATCCCTAGATACCTTACCCTCTTCCATACATTTATTAAATAATTGCACCAACCACTCCAAAACTATATCCCCACCTGCTTTTAACATTTCTATCTTTATCCCATCAATCCCGGCTGCCTTACCCCCTTTCATTTTACCTACTGCCTCACGAACTTCCCCCACACTCACAACTGGCTCTTCCTCACTCCTACAAGATGTTATTCCTCCTTGCCCTATACACGAAATCACAGCTTCCCTATCTTCTTCAACATTTAACAATTCCTCAAAATATTCCCTCCATCTTCCCAATACCTCTAACTCTCCATTTAATAACTCTCCTCTCCTATTTTTAACTGACAAATCCATTTGTTCTCTAGGCTTCCTTGTTAATCTCACTCCAAAACTTTCTCTTATTTTCAACAAAATTTGTTGATAACATCTCACCCACTCTCTCATTTGCTCTTTTTACATTGCTTCACCACTCTCTTAACCTCTCTCTTTTTCTCCATATACTCTTCCCTCCTTGCATCACTTCTTCTTTGTAAAAACTTCTCATATGCTAACTTTTTCTCCCTTACTGCTCTCTTTACATCATCATTCCACCAATCGCTCCTCTTCCCTCCCGCACCCACTTTCCTGTAACCACAAACTTCTGCTGAACACTCTAACACTACATTTTTAAACCTACCCCATACCTCTTCGACCCCATTGCCTATGCTCTCATTAGCCCATCTATCCTCCAATAGTTATTTATATCTTACCCTAACTGCCTCCTCTTTTAGTTTATAAACCTTCACCTCTCTCTTCCCTGATGCTTCTATTCTCCTTGTATCCCATCTACCTTTTACTCTCAGTGTAGCTACAACTAGAAAGTGATCTGATATATCTGTGGCCCCTCTATAAACATATACATCCTGAAGTCTACTCAACAGTCCTTTATCTACCAATACATAATCCAACAAATTTCTGTCATTTCGCCCTACATCATATCTTGTATACTTATTTATCCTCTTTTTCTTAAAATATGTATTACCTATAACTAAACCCCTTTCTATACAAAGTTCAAAGGGCTCCCATTATCATTTACACCTGGCACCCCAAACTTACCTACCACACCCTCTCTAAAAGTTTCTCCTACTTTAGCATTCAGATCCCCTACCACAATTACTCTCTCACTTGGTTCAAAGGCTCCTATACATTCACTTAACATCTCCCAAAATCTCTCTCTCTCCTCTACATTCCTCTCTTCTCCAGGTGCATACATGCTTATTATGACCCACTTTTCGCATCCAACCTTTACTTTAATCCACATAATTCTTGAATTTACACATTCATATTCTCTTTTCTCCTTCCATAACTGATCCTTCAACATTACTTCTACCTCTTCCTTTGCTCTAACTCTCTGATACTCCAGATTTAATCCCATTTATTTCCCCCCGCCGAAACTCCCCTACCCCCTTCAGCTTTGTTTCGCTTAGGGCCAGGACATCCAACTTCTTTTTATTCATAACATCAGCAATCATCTGTTTCTTGTCATCCGCACTACATCCACGCACATTCAAGCATCCCAGTTTTATAAAGTTTTTCTTCTTCTCTTTTTTAGTAAATGTCTACAGGAGAAGGGGTTACTAGCCCATTGCTCCCGGCATTTTAGTCGCCTCATACGACACGCATGGCTTACGGAGGAAAGATTCTTTTCCACTTCCCTATGGACAATAGAAGAAATAAAGAACAAGAGCTATTTAGAAAAAGGGGAAAACCTAGATGTATGTATATATATATATATATGCATGTGCGTGTCTGTGAAGTGTGACAAAAGTGTAAGTAGGAGTAGCAAGATATCCCTGTTATCTAGCGTGTTTATGAGACAGAAAAATAATAATAATAATAATAATAATAATAATAATAGTAGTAATAATTTTTCTCGTTTTTTTCATCCCTTTCATTGTATTTACACATATATAAGGCCAAGCTAAAAGCAAAATTAAAATTAGCGTAATCAGTGAGTATTTTTTTTGTAAAGAAATCAAATTCTTTGAAAGGCAGTGGGAGAAAAAAAAGAAGGAATTCAGAAGGGTTTCGAAATCAACTCTCTCACTCATTGATGGTGTTCGCCTCCACTTTGGGTTGACTTACCAACACTCAACCCTAGTAGTTTTTTCTCTATTATTATTATTATTATTTATTAATAATGTTGAATAAAAAGGCAGAATACCGTGACTGGAACAATAGACACAAATAACCCGCACAGACTGAAACTCATAGCGACGTTTCGGTCCGACTTGTTATTAATGGTCTAAGTCGGACCGAAACGTTGTCATGAGTTTGTCACCTATGTGCTGCTTATTTGTTTGCTTATTAACATCATTTATTAATACATATAATATATATATATATATATATATATATATATATATATATATATATATATATATATATATATATATATATATATATATATATATATTTTTTCGGTTGTATTAAATAAGATAGGAAACCTAAGAATTACTATTCATTTTTATCATTTCCGAATGATCAGGTGGATGACTCAACGTTTATTGTGATAGTTTTAGCTGCAGTGTTAGTTGTCGGTACTGTCAGGTGTGATTTTTTTTCCGACGAAACGAACGAGTGTTCGGTTTGCAGTAACAAAAAATAATAATAACGTATCCCGATTTATTAGGTTTCCATATCCGACAATTTTGTCACTGACAAACGTTAGCAAATTCTGACGGATTTATTGGTGTTGAATTTTTAACCAGGATGAATTTTCAAAACTTGTTTTTGTCACTGGTATTTGCGTATGATTTTGATCCATGATATGAATTGTAAATCTATCGTATTATCACACACACACATACACATCCATACATAGCTTTAAGGAGAGGTATGACAAAGCTCATGGAGCGGTAATTGTGACAGAGTAGCGGCCAGTGAAAAGGCGGGTCCAGTAGCTGTGAATCGACCCCTGCAACCACAACTACGTAAGTACACACATACATACTGTACATACATACATATCCATGTTACTCGAAAAGGACATCGAAGTGAGCATTATACCATGTATATCAACCAAAAAAATACTGGGACACACTCGACTGTCAAATCTGAGTTTAGCTTTCAGGAACCTACACAGTGAGCCACTACACTTTATACATCTTATGTCAGGCCCATAATGAAATATACAGCACTAGTATGGAAGTCACTCCTGGTGAAACATGAAAAGAAGCATGAAAAAGTATAGATGGTTGTGACGAGACCAGTCCTGGAACTAAGGGGAGTATGCTATAAGGAGAGAATAAAGGCTCTAAACATAATGATAATGTACAAAATGCTAAGAGGAATTGGTAAGGTGGATGTGACGGCCCCCTGCCAAACTAGTGGTTAGATTGTTAACCTGCCGGCTGGCAGTACCACTGGGTACGTCATCAGACCCAATGTGGGGACTGCTGAGCCGGCCTTAGAAGCAGTATTCACCAGACCACTTTACGGTGTATATCAACTGGCCTTAGAGAGTATTTACAAGACTACCTCAAGGAGTACAATTGTAGGTGATGTCTACGGACTCACCACCGACTCTAGTCAACTGCGGGCCAAGTCATGCTGACGCTGTTGTAGTGTGGCACTGAATGAAGATAGGGTCGGAGTGCGACACTGAAAAAAGGCTGGGACCGTAGTGTGACACTGAAGGAAGTATGACAGTGTAACACTAAAGTAAGATAATAGAATCGTAGTGGAACACTGAGACGAGGGTGTCGTGTGACACTGAAGGAGATAGGATCGTAGTGTGACACGGACGAATAGTGTCATGTGACAGATTGCTGGCCTCTGAGAAGAAAGACGCTATGCGGGTGATAGCAGTGTGTGTGACGCAGAGACAAGGGTGTCAAGTGTGACACAGTAGACACGTGTGTGTGACGCAGAGCTGAGGCTGTTGCAGTGTGACACTGACAATAGTGTCATGGAGAGAAGGAGCGTCACAACACGGACAAGGATGTCGTGTGACAGAAAGAGCGTCATAACAGATAAGGGTGTCGTGAGACAGGAGTGTAGTATAACTCCATGTAACTAGTGACCGAGTGTGACACATTAGTGTCACGAGTTGTACCCCTGTGTGTGGTAGGGTCTTAAATTAATTATAATTAATTTATTATTTTAGGATTTATATGTATATATCTGTACAAAGTAATTATAATTTATTATTTTAACATGTATGTATATACCAGAGATAATGGGTTTTTATTAGATGTTAATATATTAAAAATTATTTATTATATAATACCTCTAGACCAAAGATTGTTTTTATATGCTAGTAAAAATGATAAATTGTTTTATGTGTGTTACGTATCCCGAACTCTTATATTACTACACTAGTGGAAGGACAACTAGTGGTTTTTGTAATAGTGGACAATGACATATTGTTTGAGAGAAGGAAAATAGGAATATGAGGGGTGTTACCACGTCCCATACTTTCTTGACCTCATTAGTGGGCATCCATTTTTTTTTATATTAACACCTAAGAGGTAAGGGGTGTAAACAAGCAAATGCTGAAAATATACAAAATTCCTCTAACAAATCACAAATCCCTTACCTCTTTAAATACTTGGGCAAAAAAGGGCACGGAAAGAACATGCATAAATGTATAATAAATTTTATTAATGCACACCTACGGACAGCAAATGATTGAAATAAAAAGGCATATGCGTCAGAAAATAAGTGAAATGAAAAAAATTGCTCCCTAGATAATGTATCATATATATCTAATAATAATATATAAGAATAAAGCAATTATACTAAAATGACTCGGATGTTAGTATTTTATACGTACATAATTACAGGAGACTAGAAACCCCACCCACATATGACCCCAGCTTGGGAGTAGTAACTATGTACTGTGGAAGTCTCTCATTGTCAAGGATAAACCTTTAGCCAGAAGAAAAATATACTTGGAGGAGCAGTACCCATTTCTGTCTCCATCAGGAGAGATGCTGTCGCCTCACCGCTTCCACTCCAGCCGTCAACTCTCTGCGAAGCAGGACTACACGAGAATTGATTAGCAACCTCACTACAGAGCGACAGCTCACTGGTCGAACTAGATGTATGACTGTCACCACACATCAGCCATTAAAAAGTACAGAAATAAACTCAGTGAGCACGTTCCCGTCCTGGACCTACCAACTTCGACAGAAGAATTCGTACATGTACAATCTTACAGCTTACTCTCAAATTACAAAATATAATTAAATTCATATTACATATTCGTAACATATATCTTGAAACTTTTTTTTTTTAAATCTACCATATCTCGGCTTCAGATATGTAAAAATGTGAAGGACAAATATATAGTTTAAAATAATTCTTGAAAAAATAAGGAAAATGACAAACCAAGCTTTATGGTGATACAATGGGTCAGTTATAACAAGGACAAAGCTAGACTTTGAAAACACAGATGAGTCACAGGGATGTTAGGAAGAATTTCTTAAGCCTTAGTGATCACAAAATGGATCGACCTGAACAGTACATAGATTGGTAGAGGCAGAATCTCATCACAGCTTTAAGAAGAGACAACAAAGCTCGTGAAGCAAGTGAAGCAAGGAGTGTCAATCTGGAAGCAGCCACCGAAGAGGCGGGGCCATGAGCTGGGACTCGGCTCTTGCAACCACATATACTATAGGTGAACGCGCGCGCGCGCGCGCGCGCGCGCACACACACACACACACACACACACACACACACACACACACACACACACACACACACACACACACACACACACACACACACACACACACACACACACACTTGAAAACCTCATGCATCAACATGTCAGGGACACAACCAGAGAGAGAGGGGAGGATGAGCCAGCAAGACTGGATCTTGTGTTCACCCTGAGCAGTTCAGACATTGAGGACATCACTTACGAGAGGCCCCTTGGAGCTAGCGATCACGTGGTTCTGAGTTTTGATTATATAGTAGAGTTACAAGTGGAGAAGGTAACAGGAACTGAAGGGGACAGGCCAAACTATAAAAGGGGGGACTACACAGGTATGAGAAACTTCCTGCAGGAGGTTCAGTGGGACAGATAAATGGTAGGAAAATCAGTAAACGAGATGATGGAATATGTGGCAACAAAGTGAAAGGAGGCAGAGGAAAGTTTTGTTCCCAAGGGAAACAGAAATAATAGGAAGACCAAAACGAGTCCTTGGTTTACCCGAAGGTGTAGGGAGGCAAAAACTAAGTGCAACAGAGAATGGAAAAGGTACAGGAGGCATAGGACCCAGGAAAACAAGGAGATTAGTAGAAGAGCCAGAAACGAGTATGCACAGATAAGGAGGGAGGCCCAGCGACAGTATGAAAACGACATAGCATCGAAAGTCAAATCTGACCCGAAACTGCTGTATAGCCACATTAGGAGGAAGACAACAGTCAAGGACCAGGTGATAAGGCTGAGGAAAGAAGGTGGAGAACTCACAAGAAACGATCAAGAGGTATGTGAGGAGCTCAACACAAGATTTAAGGAAGTATTTACAGTAGAGACAGGAAGGACTCTGGGGGGACAGACCAGATGGGGACACCAGCAAGGAATACACCAACAAGTGTTGGACGACATACATACAGATGAGGAGGTGAAGAAACTGCTAAGGGACATCGATACCTCAAAGGCAGTGGGACCGGACATCTCCCCGTGGGTCCTTAGAGAGGGAGCAGATATGTTGTGCGTGCCACTTACCACAATCTTCAACACGTCCCTGGAAACTGGGCAACTACCTGAGGTATGGAAGACGGCAAATGTAGTTCCCATTTTTAAAAAAGGAGACAGAAAAGAGGCACTAAACTATAGACCTGTGTCATTGACGTGTATAGTATGCAAAATTATGGAGAAGATTATCAGGAGGAGAGTGGTGGAGCACCTGGAACGGAACAAGAGTATAAATGCCAACCAGCACGGATTCACGGAAGGCAAATCCTGTGTCACAAACCTTCTGGAGTTTTATGATAAAATAACAGAAGTAAGACACGAGAGAGAGGGGTGGGTTGATTGCATCTTCTTGGACTGCAAGAAGGCCTTTGACACAGTTCCTCACAAGAGATTAGTGCAGAAGCTAGAGCATCAGGCGCATATAACAGGAAAGGCACTGCAATGGATCAGAGAATACCTGACAGGGAGGCAACAACGAGTCATGGTACGTAATGATGTATCACAGTGGGCACCTGTGACGAGCGGGGTCCCACAGGGGTCGGTCCTAGGACCAGTGCTATTTTTGGTATATGTGAACGACATGATGGAAGGGTTAGACTCAGAAGTGTCCCTGTTTGCAGATGATGTGAAGTTAATGAGGAGAATTAAATCTGATGAGGACCAGGCAGGACTTCAAAGAGACCTGGACAGACTGGACACCTGGTCCAGCAAATGGCTTCTCGAATTTAATCCTGCCAAATGCAAAGTCATGAAGATAGGGGAAGGGCACAGAAGACCACAGACAGAGTATAGGCTAGGTGGCCAAAGACTGCAAACCTCACTCAAGGAGAAAGATCTTGGGGTGAGTATAACACCGAGCATGTCTTCGGAAGCACACATCAATCAGATAACTGCTGCAGCATATGGGCGCCTGGCAAACCTGAGAACAGCATTCCGATACCTTAGTAAGGAATCGTTCAAGACACTGTACACCGTGTATGTCAGGCCCATACTGGAGTATGCAGCACCTGTTTGGAACCCGCACTTGATAAAGCACGTCAAGAAACTAGAGAAAGTACAAAGGTTTGCCACAAGGTTAGTTCCAGAGCTAAGGGGAATGTCCTATGAAGAAAGATTAAGGGAAATCGGCCTGACGACACTGGAGAACAGGAGGGTCAGGGGAGACATGATAACGACATGTAAAATACTGCGTGGAATAGACAAGGTGGACAAAGACAGGATGTTCCAGGGAGGGGACACAGAAACAAGAGGCCACAATTGGAAGTTGAAGACACAAATGAGTCAGAGAGATATTAGGAAGTATTTCTTCAGTCATAGAGTTGTAAGGCAGTGGAATAGCCTAGAAAATGACGTAGTGGAGGCAGGAACCATACACAGTTTTAAGACGAGGTTTGATAAAGGTCATGGAGCGGGGAGAGATGGGGCCCAGTAGCAACCGGTGAAGAGGCGGGGCCAGGAGCTAAGACTCGACCCCTGCAACCACAAATAGGTGAGTACACACACACACACACACACACACACACACACACACACACACACACACACACACGCACACACACGCACGCACGCACGCTAGGGAAGACACTGTAATGGATCAGAGAATACCTGATGGGAAGGCATCACTGAGTCATGGTACGTGACGAGGTGCCAGAGTGGGCGCCTATGATGAGCGGGGTTCCACAGGGGTCAGTCCTAGGACTGGTGCTGATTCTGGTATATGTGAATGACATGACGGCAGGAACAGTCTGCAGACGATGTGAAGTTAATGAGAATTCAATCGGAGGAGGACCAGGCAGGACTACAAAGGGATCTGGACAGGCTGCAGACCTGGTCCAGCAACCGACTCCTGGAGTTCAACCCCACCAAGTGCAGAGTCATGAAGATCGGGGAAGGGCAAAGAAGACCGCAGACAGAGTACACTCTATGGGGGGGGGGCGTTCAGGGACTGCAAACCTAAATCAATGACAAGGATCCTGGGGTGAGTATAATACCGAGCACATCTGAGGCGCACATCAACCAAATAACTGCCCATCAACCAAATAGCATTCCGACATCTCAGTAAGGAATCATCCAGGACTCTGTACACCGTGTACGTCAGGCCTATATTTGAGTGCAGCACAAGTTTAGAATCTACCTGACGAAGGTTTGCAACGAGACTAGTCCCGGAGCTAAGGGGCATATCCTACGAGCAGAGGTAAAGGGAAATCTATCTGACAACGCTGGAGCACAGGAGGGATAGGGGTGACATGATAACGACATGTACAATACTGAGAGGAATCGACAAAGTGGACAGAAACAGGATGTTCCAGAGATTAGACACAGCAAGGTGTCACAATTGAAAGCTGAAGACTCAGATGAGTCACTGGTATATTAGGAAGTATTTCTTAAGTCATATAGTCGTCAGGAAGTGGAATAGACTGGAAAGTGATGTAGTGGAGGCAGGATCCATACATAGCTTTAAGAAGAGGTATGATAAAGCTCATGGAGCAGGGAGAGAGGGAACTAGTAGCGACCAGCGAAGAGGCGGGGCCAGGAGCTATGAATCGACCCCTGCAACCACAATTAGGTGAGTACACCTACACTACACTCAAAAGACAAGAGGCCAGTTTCTTCGACATGCACAATGTAAAAAAAAAAAATAGAGATTGCTCGATTGCTAGCGTACTGAGCTTACACGTTGATATCAGTGGTTCGATCCCCGGTACGGGTGGAAACTGAATGTTTCCTTAAGACGCCTGCTCTCTCTTCACCTAGCAGTAAAATAGGTAGCGCGGGAGGTTCTTCTATAAAAACTCGCATTTGTGGTTAAAGTGGGACCCATGCTAACTTCCTTATGGTGTATAAATATATAAATATACCTAGTTTGATGAATCTTATTATAGCCAGATGGCCGAGTGGCTTACGCACTGGCCTGGAGTTTTACCACTCACTCGCCATGGGTTCAAACCCCACCCGTACCGTGTTTTGTTTGCAATCAGGGACGAGACATCCGACTACTAGAGAGTAACTGTTATTAATATTCGTGAATGACCTGCCGTTTACTGATGATATAAAATTAACGAGCGGAATTAGAACAAAAAAGGGACAGTGATAAACTCCAGAGAGACCTTGACAGACGGCGCATACAGAGTATACATAATTTACACACACACCGCTTGACTTAAGCCCTTTGTCATAAAAGATCCAGGAAGCGCCAGGTGTGAGAATAAGGTCACGTGCAAGATCCATGTTAGATGCAGGAAGATCTAACTTAAGGCATTATTATATTCACTCGTACTATCAGGTTTGCACTGGACTTGTGGGATGCTGTAATTAGTTAACGAAACATTTATTAACTAGTCGAGTAAAGAATTTTTGCACTTACATGCATTTTGAAATATATTACTTCTCATTTAATATGTTTATGGTGTTTGGCATGCTTAATGCTTGACAAATTGTGGAAGCGTGTCGCATTCCATCTATGCCCCGGTTTTAACATGTTTATACGAACAGTGTAACTTTGATAAATCATCTGCTTCATGCTCATCAGAGGTGTTAATGAATTTAGCAGATGTATGCCACTTGCTGCTGGGAAGTTCTGTCAGTCTCGCAGCTGACGTGACAACCTCCTGACTGTCTGCCTGCTGGCTTAAACCCGGTCGAGGTTGCATGTTTATCCGAAAATTACGAAAGCTTGGTGATTTTTTGTAATTTTCTTTCCTGGCGAGCTTTCCATGTTATCCCGGCGTACATTCTAACAGAGTGACTCTCATGATCATCTTTAGCCAACTGAGGTAAAAAAGCAAAGCATCATTAAAAGAAAACCTTAAAAAATGTTAGACTACAGTTACCACGCCAGGCAAGAAACAGCACCTTTTGTCCCTCGCACTGCTGGCTGCGGCCGCACACTCGTCTGAACGCTTATCTCTGCGGGCTGTCCAATTTCCCACCGGAGAATTTGTGTCAACGCTCACGAAAGAATAGAACTCGGGAGAGAGTTTTTTTTTTTTTTTGAGCGAATCCTGCAATTCAGTAAAGAACCATTATTTGCGAAGACTTCTCCTTTGCCTCATAACCATTTTCCTCGAGACTCGTCAGCTTAGAGATAGCAGGCGTGCCGTGGTGGGAGAATACATACGAAAGACCACTTGTTCCCTTGCCAATGGCCTCAGTTTCTTACCAGCTCCTGCAGATATTGATAACTTGGTAGTCCTGTCTTTTGTTTAAACTTTCATTTTTAATTCCTTTTAACGTGAAAAGCACTTGTAAATAACAATAAAAAAATATTGGTCCATAATCCTCCACAGAAAGGCTTTTCATATGCTTCCAGTGGATGCTTTGGAACGTCATTGGTATAGTCTCTCATTTAGCTTTTGTCTAGGATTCTTTTCGGTCTTGTGTAAGTCATTCTGTGATACCATAAACCGGTAGTTAGTTTTTTTTTTCCTTGTTCATATACATTGCTATTAAGTGAACTTTTAATGTTGTATCGGACTTCTGTATGAAATATTCTTTTGTATTTTCTACAAATTCTGCTAGAAATCTGCATTTCAATCATTTTTTTATCATTTGTTGTTAAAAAATAACCAAGACTAATTTAGATGCTTTTTTTTTCTATTGAAACAATTTGGCGTTGTCATGGTTGACAGTAATCGACTATGAAAATTAGTAATAGTTTAAAGGAGGCGTCCTAGGTTGAGGACGAGAGTACCAGAGTGTTGAAAGTTGGGAGAATAATAAGAAGGATGTCATAGGTTGTGATTGTATAAACAATGTCTCCTAACCAGCCTCTTATCTCTGTTGCACCTTGTCTTTCTCCCATCTCTTTATCTCCCCTCCCTACCTCCTTCCCATTCGTTCTCGCTCTTTCCCTCCCTCCCTCTTTTTTTCCCTTCTGTCAGTTTCTCCCTTTATCGATTCCGCTCTTTCCCTTCTCTTCATTTACTCTCTTCTCTTTACCTTTCTTTCTTCGTTGCCTCTCTCTCCCCCTCCTTCGCTTTACTCTTTATGCGCCTTCCATTTCTGTCTCATCACTGCTTTAACTTAATATCTAAATTTTACACTTTTTCTCTACGGTGTGTTCCATCTGATTGCTCTCTAATAGAACTTAAGTTTTTCGTTAACGACCATATCTTGCATTTGGCATTCCTGAGTTTATAATAAATAATATCTTTCTCGTCGATTTTTTCGGTAATTTCTCGTATTTAATCCTACTATATGTGTATGAAGATAATATGTACAAACACGCATTTCTTGGGACATAGTGAAGCTTCTACCCTGAGGGAGAACCTGTATCATTGAAACCTTGCCTTGCCTAGATTCTTGTCATAACACCCTTTGGGATTACGCAGCTACATCCAGTTCTACAGAAAATATTTCTTAAAAGTTTGCATAGTTTTTCTTTTTTTTTATCAGTTTGGTCCAGCCTCTTCCTCATAGTTTATTAGTAATTTCTTCTCTATGTCCGGTATTGTTGGCACATAAAAATAAAAATTTACGAATGCGTGAATAAATGATGAAAAACTGTACAATGGTTATGGAGGCCTCGAAAAGCAATGGGCTTTCTCTGATGGTACACTATAGGATACTATAATACCTATACTACCAATAGGCTTCTCACTTTGAGGAGTTACCTTACAGTGAGATAGAATCTCGCTGAATTACACGAGGCCAAGAACGAATAATGTAACGGGGTAAGGAACTGAGGCTCGTCCCTTACAAACACCACTTGGCAAATGCACACAATAGAAATTTGCTAATGTATACGAAAGATTAAATAAAATCATGTCGTTGATGAGCTTAACCCTGCTTTGTTGCTGCAAATTGGTAATAACACAGACCAGATAACGCAAAAGACAGTTAAAATGGAGATAAATTAAATTACAAAAGGAAAAGTTCAGAAACTGTGGCTGGATATTGATTAAAAACAAAGGAGTAGGATGAGACTAGCAACAATCACCAGCTTTATAATAATTCTCAGAAGAGTTACTGTCCTCTCTAGAAAGAGGCCGAGACTTAATTATAACAAGTTAAACTAGGGGACAAATGGAAAATGGCAAGTATTGTAACGATTTTAAAAAAGTGACAAAAAGATCACTTTAAACTATAGACCAGATGAAAACACTTTAGTTAAGTCTCATTTAGATTATGCTACTTAGTTCTGGTCTTCACGTTACAGGAAGGACACAAATGGGTTGGAAAATATACAGAGAAAGATAGCCAAGTTAATTCCACATGTTAGAAATCATTCCTGCGATGACAGGCTGAAGGCACTGAACTTGCACTCTCTGGAAAGGAGTAGAATTAGGGAAGATGTGACTGAAGTCATATGCAAAACATGAATAAATGCAGCCAAGACAAGACTATAAGCTATGGATTCAAATTAGAGAAATTTAGATTTAGAAAGGATATAGGGAAGTACTGGTTCTGCAATAGATTTGTAGATGAGTGGAACAAACTCCCAGGATTGACAGGTGTGTCTGACGGATTATAATACAGTTCCGAATCTTCCTTATTAGAAGCCCGGTAGCCGGAGCGGTAGAGCGATGGACCCGTCAAAATGAAAAGTGAGACACATATGCAACAATTATGTACCTAACTGTTGCATGTGTGTCTTATTAGCTTGTCGGTATTATATACCATTTTCATATTCGACCCGTCAAAATGTACAGTTCAGGACATTTATTAAAGGAAACAATTCGCCACTAGTGGCTACTTGAAGCCAATCGCGGCGAAATGTTTCCTTTAATAAATGCCCTAAACTGTACATAAGTGTCTTTTTCCACATCTTGTCGGTATCACCATACCATTTCTCATGGACCCGTCAATTTTCGGACCACGGTTCGAGCCTTTCGTCCATCTTTCTTTGTTGCATATAATCGTGTATGCGCGCACGCTCGTGTTCGTTACGTTTTCTCTTTACTTTTCTTCTCTCATGTCCAACCTCCCCATCATCTGCGTTTATCCTTAATTTCTGTTGTCAGACTGGCTGGCTATTCACAAGCGCCCCTGAAAATCGAGGGTCAGTCCGCGAATTAAACCTGTAAATCAAGTGTTATTGGGTCATATTTCCCAGTCAAGCACACCGACACAATAGCGAGACGAGGCTGGTTTATGACAAACAAACGAGGCCTGAGTGACGCATGTTTATCATCGGGGTCGACCTGCTGCATGCTGGTATCAAAGAGCACGCTAGGCTGCGGCTACAATGTATACATCGCATGAGTTTTATTTCACAAACACGCCCGTTTCGCGGACAAAGCTACCAACTCCCATTACGTGGGCAGGGAATAAATTTTAGTCAGCCCACTGAGACGTCCTCCCATACCCTCGTCGCCATCATGACAGTGTAGTTCTGGCGTTAAAGTCACTTGGGAACTATTATGCGGCGGTTCCTTGACAGACCAATGCTGTATAAGCTACTAGTAAATATATTTCGGACGCTGCGCGATCTGAGAAAGGTATCCCCGTATCTCATGAGCCCAGCTCCCTCTACTTCACTGCATGCAGTGTGTGATCAAAATTAATGCAATAAAAAATAAAAATACATGTGTGCGTATATATGTATTCATGCATGTATATTTATGAATACATTTATATATGTATGCGTATGTATGGAGGTGTATGTATGTATAAGCTTGTGTAAACAAAATTAGGTGCATATGTATGTGTATATGTACGTGTATATGTAGGTGCCTATGTAATGTGTATATATACATGTGTACATACATGCTTATCAGGCGCTAGGAAGACTCTAAATATGTACAAAGACAGTACACTGTTTTTACTAGGTGTATATTGCAGATTAATTAAGAACGATGTTTCCTGAAAATTATTTTAGTGTGAGAAAACAGTGTCCATTTAAAAGAATATGAAAAATAATTACATGAAATTACATCATCAAAATAATGGACTTATAAATGTAACGATGTACAGGAAGAAACGTAATAAAATAATCATATTAAGTGCTAAGCCCAAAAGGACTGACTACAAAGTATAGGTCACTAGGGTAATGCAATAGCAGAGAATACCTGGAGAGAGTTCCGGGGGTCAACGCCCCCGCGGCCCGGTCTGTGACCAGGGCCTGATCAACCAGGCTGTTACTGCTGGCCGCACGCAATCCAACGCACGAGCCACAGCCCGGCTGGTCAGGTAGTGACTTTAGGTGCCTGTCCAGTGCCTGCTTGAAGACGCCATGTAAATAAAACGCAAAGCAAGTTAGGGCATTTTGTCAGCCAGGGACTTTGTGTCACTTCACAAAGAGAGGTTAGGCTACGTAAGGTTTGTCGGGAAACGGGACAAGAAATGCAGAGAACTAGACATGGGTATTTATAGGAGCTGGAGAGAGAGAGAGGACCCGAGGTGAAAGAGGTCGTGAAGTTACGTGTGAGTAGCCAGCTAAGTGAGGCTAGTTGATGTTAAGACAAAGTACTCAATTCCAACCAATAAGGACACATAGGTTAGGTGATTACAGTACGTATTAGGTACCGGGAGAATAAGCCAGAAGTAATAATGTTTCTGGGATTACATACAATATGTTAGGTGAAAGAATTCATTTTCAAATAATGTGATTTTTTCTGTGGCAACATTTCACCCTCTAGGTGTTTTGTCAAGCTTGCGGCAACGGAGCGAAACGTTGCCGAAATAAAATTTCTCGTTGCACAAGCATCCTCTTAACTACAAGTCAGTAGGCCTCTGCAGTGCCCCTCCAGCTTTAAGTTCTTATATGAATATCTGGTACATATAAATACATGTAATAACACACTGGGGCTAGCCGGGGATCGAACCCGTCTTGTTTTAGCCCATCTCATGGGAAGCAAGTAAAAAATTCACGACGCTTTTAATCACTTAGCGCTATCCACTGTGTGTTATTGCTTAAATACCAGTTGTTCGTGGTTGCATTAGTGTACATATACGTGCATTGTGTGTGCCTCCGCCATCACAACTGTTCTCGCCTCCCCCACTACTACTATAACCACCTTCCCCACCACTACTATAACCACCTTCCCCACCACTACTATAACCACCTTCCCCACCACTACTATAACCACCTTCCCCACCACTATAACTACTTTCCCCACCACTACTATAACCACTTTCTCCACCACTACTATAACCACTTTCCCCACCACTACTATAACCACTTTCCCCACCACTACTATAACCACTTTCCCCACCACTACTATAACCACTTTCCCCACCACTACTATAACCACTTTCCCCACCACTAGTATAACCACTTTCCCCACCACTAGTATAACCACTTTCCCCGCCACTAGTATAACCACTTTCCCCACCACTAGTATAACCACTTTCCCCACCACTAGTATAACCACTTTCCCCACCACTACTATAATCACTTTCCCCACCACTACTATAACCACTTTCCCCACCACTACTATAACCACTTTCCCCACCACTAGCATAACCACTTTCCCCACCACTAGTATAACCACTTTCCCCACCACTAGTATAACCACTTTTCCCACCACTAGTATAACCACTTTCCCCACCACTGCTATAACCACTTTCCCCACCACTACTATAACCACTTTCCCCACCACTACTATAACCACTTTCCCCACCACTGCTATAACCACTTTCCCCACCACTGCTATAACCACTTTCCCCACCACTGCTATAACCACTTTCCCCACCACTGCTATAACCACTTTCCCCACCACTAGTATAACCACTTTTCCCACTAGTATAACCACTTTCCCCACCACCATTATAACCACTTTCCCCACCACTATTATAACCACTTTCCCCACCACTATTATAACCACTTTCCCCACCACTACTATAACCACTTTCCCCACCACTGCTTTAACCACTTTCCCCACTAGTATAATCACTTTCCCCACCACTAGTATAACCACTTTCCCCACCACTGCTATAACCACTTTCCCCACCACTGCTATAACCACTTCCTCCACCACTGCTCTAACCACTTTCCCCACCACTACTATAACCACTTTCCCCACCACTGCTATAACCACTTCCTCCACCACTGCTATAACCACTTTCACCACCACTACTATAACCACTTTCCCCACCACTGCTTTAACCACTTTCCCCACCACTAGTATAATCACTTTCCCCACCACTAGTATAACCACTTTCCCCACCACTAGTATAACCACTTTCCCCACCACTGCTATAACCACTTTCCCCACCACTAGTATAACCACTTTCCCCAACACTAGTATAACCACTTTCCCCGCCACTACTACAACCACCATCAACAATAATATAACCAACAATAATGTGAATGAATTACTAGACGATACTTGGTAGGTAGTATTCAATAAAGTTGTGAAATAAAAAAGCCTCAGTGTTTAGTCTAAAAATATTACCATTTTTTAAGGGAGCTTATTCTCCCATTTACACCACAGAAACTAATAGACTGAGTTTAATGAGACACACACAAGTTATACTATGATACGGCACATACAATATAGTAATGGAAAAAATTCATTCTGCTTAATATTTGTTGTAGGTTTACCATATAATATTAATAACTCCTAAAAGTGCAGGGAATGGTGCAAAATTTTACGTGGTGTAGATTTAAACCGTTTAATAGTTCTTGAAGTTTTCGGTTTAATAGCCCTATTTCATAGTTGTCCTGATGAGTTATGATCCTCTCATAATTTTATTAGCGAGTTAGAGGCTAAAAAGCCTCTAACTCGCTAAATCTCCTAAGTAAGACACAGCAAAGTTGAATGTTTGATGCCGACCACAAGAAACATTCTTCAGTTTTCCAACGACTCAAAAATTTCATTAACTGTGTATATTTAGATTCTTAGACCTTCAAGGTTTAAACTTGCAGTGATTGACGGTTTGAAGCCAGTTAGAAAAGGTATTCTTAATTGAATGGAAAACAATATTACACTTTATTAAATAAAGTTGGCAAACTGGGACTTGAGCATCACAGTAAGAAGGTGAGGCACACATTTAGAAAAGCATGCCAGAACTAAAATTTTGAAACCATCAAGAAAAGGCATTTCTCCATTACAACATAGATCCCAACGATTTCAAGATCTTTGGTGGTTTCAGTGTGGCGAAAATTTTGCACCTTTATAACCTAAACTAAAAATTTGTACCTTCATAGCCTAAACATGTTATATATATATATATATATATATATATATATATATATATATATATATATATATATATATATATATATATATATATATGAATTTATTTATTGGAGTTTGTTCTAACAAATGGAAAACACATCAGTGCCCTATTCGGTTTCTCTAGGACAGTGTCTACAAAATAAATTTTCCAGAGGACTCATTAGCAGCTCCACTGTTTGGTCTACCAAATAGAAAACAACCTAGTTCCCTATTCGGTTTCTCTAGGGCTGGGTATACCAAATAAATTTTCAAGAAGGGTCTCATTAGCAGCGCCACAGTTTAATCTACCAAATGGAAAAAAAAACTATTGCCAATCTCGGTTTCTCTAGGGCGGGGTATACCAAATAAATTAACCAGAGAGGTCTGATTAGCAGTGCCACAGCCTGCTCTACCAAATAGAAAACACTCTAGTTCCCTTTTCGGTTTCTCTAGGACTTGGAATACCAAATAAATTTTCCAGACGGGTCTCGTTAGCAGCGCCACAGTCTGGTCTACCAAACAAAAATCACATTAATGCCCTATTCGGTTTCTCTAGTGCAGTGTATACCAAATAAATTTTCCAGAGAGGCCTCATTAGCAACGCCACTTTTTAGTCTACCAAATAGAAAACAACCTAGTTCCCTATTCGGTTTCTCTATAGGTGGGTATACCAAATAAATTTTCCAGAAGGGTCTCATTAGCAGAGCCACAGTTTAATCTACCAAATGGAAAAAACACTAATGCCCTTTTCGGTTTCTCCATGGCGGAGTATACCAAATAATTTATCCAGAGAGGTCTGATTAGCAGTGCCAAAGCCTGCTCTGCAAAATAGAAAACACTGTAGATCCCTTTTCGGTTTCTCTGGGACATGGAATACCAAATAAATTTTCCAGACGGGTCTCGTTAGCAGCGCCACAATCTGGTCTATCAAACAGAAAACTACGTAGTTCCCAATTCGGTTTCTTGTGGGCTGGGTATATCACAACCTGGTCTACCAAATAGAAAACACATTAGTTCCCTATTCGGTTTCTCTAGGACACTGTATACCAAATAAATTTTCCAGAGGTCTCATTAGCAGTGCCACTGATTGGTCTACCAAATGGAAAACAATCTAGTTCCCTATTCGGGAATACAGAATAAATTTTCGAGAAGGGTCTCATTAGCTTCTCCACAGTTTAATCTACCATATGGAAAAAACTCTATTGCCCTTTTTGGTTTCTCTAGGGTGGGGTATACCAAATAAATTGTCCAGAGAGGTGTAATTAGCAGAGCCACGGCCTGCTTTGCCAAATAGAAAACACACTAGTTCCTTTTTCGGTTTCTCTAGGGCTTGGAATACCAAATAAATTTTCCAGACGGGTATCTTTAGCAGCGCCACAGTCTGGTCTACCAAACAAAAAACAACGTAGTTCCCTATTCGGTTTCTTATGGGCTGGGTATACCACAGTCTGGTCTACCAAATCGAAAACACATTAGTGCCCTATTCGGTTTCTCTAGGGTAGTGTATATGAAATAAATTTTTCAGAGAGGTCTCATTAGCAGCGCCACTGCTTGGTCTACGAAATGGAAAACAACATAGTTCCTTCTTTGGTTTCTCTAAGGCTGGGTATTCCAAATAATTTTTTCCAGAATGGTCTTATTAGCAGCGCCACAGTTTAATCTACCAAACGCCGGGTCATCATCTGGAGAAGACCCGGGCCGGAAGTACCGGTAAATCCCTAATGAATGAATCTACCAAATGGAAAACACTCTAGTGCCCTTTTCAGTTTCTATAGGGCTGGGTATACCAAATAAATTTTCCAGACGGGTCTCGTTAGCAGCGCCACAGTCTGGTCTACCAAACAGAAAACTATGTAGTTCCCTATTCGGTTTCTTGTGGGCTGGATGTACGACAGTCTGGTCTAACAAATAGAAAACACATTAGTGACCTATTCGGTTTCTCAAGGGCAGTGAATACCAAATAAATTTTCCAGAGGGGTCTCATTAGCAGTGCCTCTGTTTGGTCTACCAAACAGAAAACAACCTAATTCCCTATTCGGTTTCTCTAGGGCTGGGTACACCAAATAAATTTTCCAGAGAGGTATCATTAGAAGCGCCACTGTTTGGTCTTCCAAATGGAAAACAACCTACCAAATAAATTTTCCAGACGGGTCTCGTTATCAGCGCCACTGTCTGGTCTACAAAGCAGAAAACAACGTAGTCCCCTATTCGGTTTCCTTTGGGCTGGGTATACCACAGTCTGGTTTACCAAATAGAAAAAACTCTAGTTCCCTTTTCGGTTTCTCTAAAGCTTGGAATACTAAATAAATTTTCCAGACTGGTCTCGTTAGCAGCGCCACATTCTGGTCTACCAAACAAAAAAACAACGTAGTTCCCTATTCGGTTACTTGTGGGCTGGGTATACCACAGTCTGGTCTACCAAACCGAATAGGGCATTAATGTGTATTCTGTTTCTCTAGGGCAGTGTATACCTAACATATTTTCCAGAGAAGTCTTATTAGCAGCGCCATTGTTTGGTCTACCAAATAGAAAACAACCTAGTTCCCTATTCGGTTTCTCTAGGGGTGGTTATACCAAATAAATTTTGCAGAATTGTCTCATTAGCAGCGCCACAGTTTAATCAACCAAATGGAAAACGCTCTAGTGCCCTTTTCGGTTTTTCTAGGGCGGAGTATACCAAATAAATTATTCAGTGAGGTCTGAGTAGCAGTGCCTCAGCCTGCTCTACCAAATAGAAAACACTAATTCCTTTTCGGTTTCTCTAGGGCTTGGAATAAAAATTAAATTTTCCTGACTGGTCTCGTTAGCAGCGCCACAGTCTTGTTTACCAAACAGAAAATAACGTAGTTCCCTGCTAGTTTTTTTGTGGGCTGGGTATATCACAGCCTGGTCTACCAAATAGAAAACACATTAGTGCCTTATTCGGTTTCTCTAGGGCAGTGTATACCAAATAAATTTTCCAGAGAGGTCTCATTAGCAGCGCCACTGTTTGGTCTACCAAATGTAAAACAATCTAGTTCTATTCGATTACTCTAGGGCTGGGTATACCGAATAAATTTTCGAGAAGGGTCTCATTAGCAGCGCCACAGTTTAATCTACCAAATGCCGGGTCATCATCTGAAGAAGACCCGGGCCAGAAGTACAGGCGAATCCCTAATGAATGAATCTACCAAATGGGAAACACTTTAGTGCCCTTTACAGTTTCTATAGGGCTGGGTATACCAAATAAATTATGCAGAGAGGTCTGATTAGCAGTGCCAAAGCCTGCTCTACCAAATAGAAAACACATTAGTGCCCTATTCGGTTTTTCTAGGGCGTTGTATACCTAATATATTTTCCAGAGAAGTCTCATTAGCAGCGCTACTGTTTGGTCTACCAAATGGAAAACAATTAGTTCTATTCGATTTTTCTAGGGCTGGATATACCGAATAAATTTTCGAGAAGTGTCTCATTAGCAGCTCCTCGGTTTAATCTACCTTATGGAAAACACACTTCTGCACTGTGAAGGCTTACTCAGCCCTGTAATAACTTCAGACAGTATTACCAAGGCTGGCTCCTCTTCAAGAAAATTAATGAGTAGAAAAATAACAAAAACTGACAAACACAAACTCCTTATTATTTAGAAAATATAATATTTAAAACACTTAAATATGAAATATTAATCCTACCTTAAAGAAAATGAAAAATATGAATATCTGAATTCAACGCTAATATATATATATATATAACTTGGGTGTCTGGTGTTGGCGACACTGCGTGTTGTTGAAATCGTAGCCGTTGCCGATGATGGGGGGGGGGGGGGTCGCATGTGTTGGTGACAATCCACCGGCTCGTTCTTCATAGATTTTATAGCCGTCAATAATCCGTCCAGACGACAGGAAAGCAGGTTTTTTTTCCACTGCAATGATGAGGGGTTATATCCTCCTACTTGCATACACAAGCAGGTAAGTGGATCCAAAAATTTGGGACGTCTCAGAACGTTAGTCAGTCTCCTTCAATTCTACTCGTTGATTAGCAGGTGACCCTCTCTGTCCTTTCAAGCTGTAAAGAGAGACAGATTACCCACTGCTTAAGAAATCACTCTCCAATCAAGACTGAAAGGACTAAGTTAATTACTGGTCAAAAGTGAAGCTTTCAACCAATAAGTCCACTAAAATATGATCAGGCGTGTACTTACAGTAGTGTTGGGAGCTGTGAGTCGAGTGATTTACTGTTTGACCTGAGCCCCACACGTCACCTTTCCGGGGGGGGGGATAGCAGGAGCTAGACTGACCCTACCTTAACAAGCAGCCGGCAATTAAACTATCACTTTCGGGGAGGGGGAAAGGGGGGGGGGAAATAGCGGGAGCTGGACTTACCCTACATTAACAAGTAGCCGGCAATGAAACTATTGTTACTATATACTCCCTTGCTACTCCTGTCTATTGAACTTTTCCCTCACACTCCCCCATACCAAGACTTATAGTCAAGGAGTATAAGAAGAATAGGCGAGGAAAAAGTTTTAACATGTGGAAGTCGTGTAAGGCAACAAATCTACTGACTGTCACGACTTAACCAGTCAGAGAAATAATTGGATGAACCATTGATATATACAATATGGAACTTAAAAGCCTGGAGTGCCAATGTCCACCTCAAGAGGCGACTGTTGGTTCCCTTAAAGAGTTTCTAGGTATATCAAAGGTTTGTGGTCCGTTTCTAAAATGAACTCTTTTTCCCAGCAAATAAAATTTAAGTTTGGAGATACCCCACACAAGGGCCAAGCATTCCTTTTCTATGGTGGTGTATCTCATTTCTGCGGGAAGGAGTTTCCGGCTTAGGAAGCATACAGGGAAGGGAGTACCATCATGGTATTGTAGTAACACCGCACCTAAGCCAGTATTGGAAGCATCAGTTCTTAAACAAAATGTTTTATTAATATCTGGAATCTTAAGTATAGGGTCTTTCGAAAAGATACTTTTAATCTCGTTAAACTTTTCCCGAGCTACGTCGGAAAGTTCAAGAGGTTCCTTCAAAGACTTTTTAAGGAAGTCGGATAAGATGCCTGTAAGATCAGTAAGGTTCGGGATAAACCATGCATAAAAATTTACAGAACCAAGAAAACTACGCATGAGCTTCTTGGTTTTGGAGAATTTAAATTCTAATAAAGCTTTGATCTTACTGGGGAGAGGCTGCAGAGAATTATTAGAAAGTATCAGTCCAAGATATCTAATCTTGTTATACCCAAGGAAGCATTTCTTCGGCTTGGCAGCGAGGCCATGTGAGCGTAACCTACGCAAAACTGATGTTAATGTTTGGATATGTTCGCACCACGTGGATGTCATTACGTAAATGTTATCAAAATAAACTGAAACATTTGGCATATTACCCAAGACCTTTTTCATCAGTCTCACGTAGGTAGCACAGGCAGTTACCAAACCGAAGGGCATAGTTCTATACTGCATCAGTCCTTGGTGTATAGGAAAAGCGGTGTACTGCTTAGAAGAAGGATCTAACATTACTTGATATGCCTGCGCAATATCAATCTCTGAAAAGAAGGAAGAGTCATAAAATTTGTGTAGATCGCTATCTATTAAGGGCATAGTCTCAGCATCCCACCGAGTTATAGCATTAAGGCCTCTGAAGTCAATAGCAAGTCTATATTAATTATCCTCCTCCTTAACCATGACTACTGGTGAGCAATATGCAGGTACTGAAGGTTCAATGATCTTTAGTTTTAATAATTTGTCTACCTCTCGGTCAAATGCATCCCTAAGGTGAACTGGAACTGGGTATAATTTTCGTTTGATAGGATTGTGTCACTAAGTCAATCTTATGGACTACCGTGGAGGTAACACCTGGAATATCAGTAAAGATGTCTGAAAAGTTTCTCACACATTGAAGTAGTTCATGTCTCTTATGGTCATCCAAAGATTCATTAATATTAATGTTGGTTATGCCCGAGTGGTCAAGAGTCACCAAGTCATGTAGTTCTTCATCATAGTCTATGTTAGAGGTGTCAATTACGCACACCTTACACTCTTCAGTTGTCTTATCAAGTTCGTGTGGGAAAAACTAAGTCAAAGTCATTCAAACAGTTGACCGAATTTCTTCGGTAATATTTCTTAAGGATGTTGATATGATAAAGCTTAGGTTTCCCCTTGACTTCTATGAGGTAGTCAACTTTCCCACAAATTTTTAATACTTTATATGGACCTTTCCATGCTACTAATAATTTATTTGACTTGATAGGCAAAAGTACCAGAACTTCATCCCCTACTTTAAAACTTCTCCTCTGACTTTTGGAATCAAAATAGGTTTTGTACTGGTCCATTGACAAGCTTAGGTTTTTCGAAACTATGTCAGAAGTCTCCTCAAGTTTGGATCTAAGGTCAAGGAGAAACTGGTAAGACTGAACCTCAGCACTCACCTCCTCATTAGTCCATAAGTCATGACGGATGGACAATGGGCCTCTGGCCTGTCTACCATAGAGAAGTTCAAAAGGTGAAAACCCCAAAGAGTCACTGGGAACTTCCCTCGTGGCAAACAAAGCACAGGGTAGGTAACGATGCCACTCCTTAGGTTTAAGGGAGCAACGTTTCCTTAAAATGGACTCGAGAATCGAATGCTGGCGCTCAATCCTCCCATTACAGCTGGGATGATAGGGTGTGGTGAAGAGAGGCTTCACTCCCAGAAGTTGGTATAGATGTTGCATTAAGTCAGATGTGAATTGTGTCCCATGGTCAGACAAAATTTCTCTAGGGATGCCCACTCTGGAGAAGATGGACAAAAGGGCTTCAGCCACCTTTGTAGTAGTTATGGCCTTTAAGGGCACAGCTTCAGGGAAACTCGAAGCATAATCAACTAATGTTAATATATATCTGTGTCCCCCAGATGAAAGTGGAGATAAAGGACCAACGATGTCAATAACTACTCTTTCAAAGGGTACAGTAAAGATTGGCATTTTGACCATAGGTACTCGCCTGTTACCTTGGGAGGATGGCAGTTGGCAAACTTTACACGATCTACAATAAGTAGTGACATCTGAGGACATTTTTGGCCAAAAATAGATTTCCCTAATTTTATTTAAGGTTTTACGATGCGAGAAATGTCCGGCCACTGGCAGGTCATGAGCCATTTTAAGAACAGTCTCTCTGCATTGACTTGGAACAACTAAGATGGAATAGTCTATCTCATCTGAATTTAATTTGAATACTGACTTGTACAAGATACCTTTTATATATTCAAATTTATATGAAAAGTTTTTCCTTTGGATAACTTGATTTTGTTTAGCGGCATTATGGCAATTCTGAAGAGAAGGGCAATTATGTTGTAAATTGACAAAGGAGTCCTTCGATATATCTAAAGGCTTAAAGTCAGGGAAAATCAAAGGATGGCCAGTAGGAGAAGCCTGGGCTTTGGTCTGAGCCCTAGTCAAGACATTTATGGTATCGGAGGTGATATCTTCACTTTCATCTAACAAGTGAACCGGTGATCCTACTACCTCGCTTTCGAGAGTAGCGTCACTGGTTTTTAATCCCACATGAATCTCGCGAGACATTCTCATCTGAACTTTCGAGGGGCTTCTCTGACTACAGGAAGAGGATCTGAAAAGCTTATGTCCACCTTTGGTGATGAAAGGTCAACCTCAGAAGGAAGAATGGCACCTTCTACATTACCTATTAGTACGGAGCAGGAAGTGATGGGAGCTAGTACGGCTTCAGACCAACCTGTGAACCATTTAGACCTAATGTAACAACGGATGGTAGGAAAAGTGTCCGTACGGCCCAAGTAGTCTGAAAGTATAGCAGAGGAATGAGTTTCTTTATGGTTAGGGAACAGCTTATCAGAAATGACTATACATGTGCATCCAGTGTCTCGTAAAATGGTAGATACATTAAGTCCATTAACTGTTCCTGAACAGAAGGGTGCTTGGTCATTACAGTCTTTAAAACATCTTCCAACTTTTTGGACCTTCTTAGGACAATCTGGACGTTTATGTCCCTTAACACCACACAAATGACAAACAGGAATAAAAGAAGTCATTTTACTTTCCACTAGAGGCTTCGATTTCTTAAGGTCTGATGAACCCTTGCCCTTAGAGTTCGATCCCTTTAGGTCTTTATAGGAATTGTGAGCCTCAGCATACAAGTCAGCAGCCTTAGCAACTTCCTCAGCTTTAATCAGGTTGCGTTCTCTGATGAATGTTCGTATCTGATGGGGAAGAGCTGTCAGGAACTGGTCAGCAACCATGAAGTCTCTAAGAGATTCATAACTGCGATCAATTCCTGAACACTCTATCCAAAAGTCGAACAAACGAAAGAGTGTTACCTGTAACTGCTGAAAGTTCTGGCCAGGCTGTAAGGTGGCATACCTGAAATCTTTCCTGTAAGAATTTGTGGTTTTTTGATATGCTTTAAGGATTGCCTTCTTCAGTAGGTTATAATTACATATGATATCCTGCGACAAAGTTGCATAGATATTCAAGGCTGTACTAGAAAATAACATTCCTAACCTGGTAGCCCAGGTGCCAGCAGGCCATTCACAGAGGGTAGCGGTATTTTCAAACCTGATAATGTATGAAGTAATGTCTTCACTCTCTGTGAAGGGAGGTAAATTAGGTGTTGGAATATGTGCACTAGCTGCATGATGTTCAATTACTCCTTCCTCTAATTGTTGTTGTGTAAGAGTTAACCTTTTATTCTCTAATTCAAGGCGAGCTTTTTCGAGCTGGCGATCCTTTTCTCTCTCTATTAACTCGAGTTCTCTAGCTTTTTCCTCACGTTCTCTAGCTTTTTCCTTAACTTCTCTATCCTTTGCTCTTTCCTCAAGTTCTCTTAATTTAACTTGTTCCTCACATACTCTAGCTCTCTCCTCACGATCAAGTCTATCACGATCCTTTTTGTCTTCTCTCTCTCTTTCTGTCTATCTTGGTTTTCTCTTTCAATTCGATCTCTCCTTTTAATCCTCTCTTTCGATTCTCTCTCTCTCTCTCCTTTTCTTCTTCTCTTTCCCTTTGTCTTTCTTCTCTCTCAATTCTCTCTCTTTCAAGTCTTTCCTGGATCTTAGCACTAATGAAAGATTCTAAATTTTTCCCTGTTATTCCTAACTTACTTCCAGCGTTCATCCAAAACTGGTATTCCTCCATGCTTGCAAGAATAACTTAAACTATCAGGGGAAATGAAACGGATATTAAAGAAAACGGAGGGTTCAATTCCTGCTCCGCTCAAACTGTAAATAAACCAGAGGGCTCGATCCCTGCTTCAATTAAACAATATGTATTAATTAAAACGAAGGGTTCTATGCCGGCTCCGAGCAAACAGTAAGTAGAATGGGGTCACTTGACCATCCAATCTTCTCACCAACAAATCAAGAGTGTCCAACGACAGTTCCCTTGATAAAATAAAGAGCTCAATGAAACAAATTGTCACTGGAAAATCTCTGGTTCCTAGAGTCTAATCCTCCAAAGTGTTTCAAGCTCGAACAAAAAGGTGGCAGAATTAAATAATACATCCTGCCTGACTTGACTTGCAATAAATTGAGACTATAACAATCACCAAATCTTTTAAATACCTGTACTGTAGTCCTACCATAGAGAATGATTACTCATGGCTGGTGATAACCGTCTGTGGTATGCGGCGTTGAAGTTCCAATGGTAGATTCGAGATGGAGTTGAATCTTGATTCAGTCGAGTTGATCCTGGCAAGGTCGCCACTTGTGAAGGCTTACTCAGTCCTGTAACAACTTCAGACAGTATTACAAAGGCTGGCTCGTCCTCAGGAAAATTAATGAAGAGAAAAAGAACAAAAACTGACAAACATAAACACTTTATTATTTAGAAAATATAAAATATAAAACACTTAAATATGAAATATTAATCCTACCTTAAAGAAAATGAAAAATATAAATATCTGAATTCAACGCTAATATATATATATATATATATATATATAGATATATATATATTTATATATATATATATATATATATATATATATATATATATATATAAAACTTGGGAGTCTGGTGTTGGCGACACTGCGTGTTGAAATCGTAGTCGTTGCCGATGATGGGGGGGGGGGTCGCAGGTGTTGGTAACAACCCACAGGCTCGTTCTTCCTAGATTTTATAGCCGTCAATAATCCGTCCAGATGACAGGAAAGCAGGTTTTTTTCCACTGCAATGATGAGGGGTTATATCCTCCTACTTGCATACACAAACAGGTAAGTGGATCCAAAAATTTGGGACGTCTCAGAACGTTAGTCCGTCTCCTTCAATTCTACTCGTTGATTAGCGGGTGACCCTCTCTGTCCTTTCAAGCTGTAAAGAGTGACAGATTACCCACTGCTTAAGAAATCACTCTCCATGATAAGTACAAAACCTAAAAGATGTGGTGATTATTAAAACATTTAACCTATCAAGACTGAAAGGACTAAGTTAATTATTGGTCAAAAGTGAAGCTTTCAACTAATGAGTCCACTAAAATATGATCAGGCGTGTACTTACAGTAGTGTTGGGAGCTGTGAGTCGAGTGATTTACTGTTTGACCTGAGCCCCACACGTCACCTTTCGGGGGGGGGGGGAGGGATAGCAGGAGCTAGACTGACCCTACCTTAACAAGCAGCCGGCAATCAAACTATCACTTTCGGGGAGGGGGAAAAAAAAGGGGGGGGGGAATAGCGGGAGCTGGACTTACCCTACCTTAACAAGTAGCCGGCAATGAAACTATTGTTACTATATACTCCCTTGCTACTCCTATCTATTGAGCTTTTCCCTCACATGCACTTTCCGTTTTCTCTTGGGCGGGGTATACCAAGTAAATTATCCAGAGAGGTCTCATTACCAGTGCCACGGCCTGCTCTGCCAAATAGAAAACACTCTAGTTCCCATTTCTGTTTCTCAAGGGCTTGAAATACCAAATAAAATTTCCAGACGGGTCTTGTTAGCAGCGCCACAGTCTGGTCTACCAAACAGAAAACAACGTAGTTCCCTATTCGGTTTCTTGTGGGCTGGGAATACCAGAGTCTGGTCTACCAAATCAAAAAAACATTAGTGCCCTATTCGGTCTCTCTAGGGCATGGTATACCAAATAAATTTTCCAGACGGGTCTCGTTAGCAGCGCCACAGTCTGGTCTACCAGACAGAAAACAACATATTTCTCTATTCGGTTTCTTTTGTGATGGGTGTACCACAGTCTGATCTACCAAGTAGAAAACATATTAGTGCCCTACTCGGTTTCTCTAGGGCAGTGTATACCAAATAAATTTTCCAGTGAGGTCTCATTAGCAGCGCCACTATTTGGTCTACTAAATGGAAAATAACCTAGTTCCCTATCCGGTTTTTCTAGGGCTGGGCATACCAAATAAATTTTCCAGAAGGGTCTTATTAGCTGCGCCACAGTTCAGTCAACCAAATGGAAAAAACACTAATGCCCTTTTCGGTTTCTGTAGGGCGGGGTATGCCAAATAAATTATTCATAGAGGTCTGATTAGCAGTGCCAAAACCTCTAGAAAGCACTCTACTTCACTATTCGGTTTCTCTAGGGATTGGAATATCAAATAAATTTTCCAGACAGGTCTCGTTAGCAGCGCCAGAGTCTGGTCTACCAAACAGAAAACAACGTAGTTCCCTAATCGGTTTCTTGTGGGCTTGGTATACCACAGTCTGGTCTACCAAAAACAAAACAAATTATTCAGCTATTCGGTTTCTCTAGGGCAGTGTATACCTAATAAATTTTCCACAGAAGTCTCATTAGGAGCGCAACAGTTTGGTCTACCAAATAGAAAACAACCTAGTTCCATATTCGGTTTCTCTAGGGCTGGGTATACCAAATAAATTTTCCACAAGGGTCTCATTAGCACCACCACATTTTAATCTACCAAATGGAAAACACTACTGCCCTTTCCATTTTCTTTAGGGCGGGGTATACCAAATAAATTATCCAGAGGTCTGATAAGCAGTGCCACAGTCTGGTCTACCAAATAGAAAACACATTAGTGCCCTATTCGGTTTCTCTAGGGCAGTGTATACCAAATAAATTTTCCAGAGAGGTCTTTAGCAGCGCCACTGTTTGGTCTACCAATTAGAAAAGAACCTAGTTCCCTATTCGCTTTCTCTAGGGCTTGGAATACCAAGAAAATTTTCCAGACATGTCTGGTTAGCAGCGCCACTGTCTGGTCTAACAAACAGAAAACAACGTAGTTCCCTATTCGGTTTCTTTTGGGCTGGGTATATCACAGTCTGGTTTACCAAATAGAAAACACAGTGCCCTATTCGATTTCCCTAGGGCAGTGTATACCAAACAAATTTTGCAGAGAGGTCTCATTAGCAGCGCCACTGTTTGGTCTTCCAAATAGAAAACAACCTAGTTCCCTATTCGGTTTCTCTAGGGCTTGGAATAATAAAAATTCCAGGCACGTCTCGTTAGTAGCGCCACTGTCTCTTCTATCAAATAGAAAACACATTAGTGCCCTATTCGGTTTCTCTAGGGCATTGTATACCAAATAAATTTTCCAGAGAGGCCTCATTAGCAGCGCCACTGTCTGGTCGACCAAACAGAAAACAACGTCGTTCCCTGTTAGGTTTTTTGTGGGCTGGGTATATCACAGCCTGGTCTACAAAATAGAAAACACATTAGTGCCCAATTAGGTTTCTCTAGGGCAGTGTATACCTAATAAATTTTCCAGAGAGGCCTCATTAGCAGCGCCACTGTCTGGTCGACCAAACAGAAAACAACGTCGTTCCCTGTTAGGTTTTTTGTGGGCTGGGTATATCACAGCCTGGTCTACCAAATAGAAAACACATTAATGCCCTATTCGGTTTCTCTAGGGCACTGTATACCAAATAAATTTTCCAGAGAGGCCTCATTAGCAGCGCCACTGTCTGGTCTACTAAATAGAAAACATTATCGTGCCCTTTTCAGTTTCTCTAGGGAGGGGCATTCCAAATAAATTATCCAGGGGGCTTTGATTAGCAGTGCCACAGCCTGCTCTACCAAATAGAAAACACTCTGGTTCCCTTTTCGGTTTCTCTAAAGCTTGGAATACAAAAATTTTTCAGACGGGTCTCGTTAGCAGCGCCACAGTCTGGTCTACCAAACAGAAAACAACGTAGTTCTCTGTTCGGTTTCTTGTGTGCAGGGTGTACCACATTCTAGTCTACCAAATACAAAACACACAAGTACCCTATTCGGTTTCTCTAGAGCAGTGTATACCAAATAAATTTTCCAGACACGTCTCATTAGCAGAGCCACTGTTTGGTCTACCAAATGGAAAACAACCTAGTTCCCTATTCGGTTTTTCTAGGGCTGGGTATACGAAATAAATTTTCCAGAAGAGTCTCATTAGCAGCGCCATAGTTCAATCAACCAAATGGAAAAAACACTAACGCCCTTTTCGGTTTCTCTAGGGCGGGGTATACCAAATAAATTATCCAGATAGGTCTGATTAGGAATGCCACAGCCTCTAGAAAGCAATATAGTTCCCTTTTCGGTTTCTCTAGGGATTGGAGCTGCAGAGCCCTTGTGGCTTAGCGCTTCTTTTTTATTATAATAATAATCTAGGGAATGTAATGTCTTATAAATTTTCCAGACAGGTCTCGTTAGCAGCGCCAGAGTCTGGTCTACCAAACAGAAAACAACGTAGTTCCCTATTCGGTTTTTTGTATGCTGGGTATACTATAGTCTGGTCTACCAAATATAAAACACATTAGTGCCCTATTCGGTTTCTCTAGGGCAGAGTATACCTAATAAATTTTCCAGAGAGGTCTCATTAGCAGCGCCAGTGTTTGGTCTACCAAACAAAAAACAACCTAGTTCCCTATTCGGTTTCTCATGGGCTGGGTATACCAAATAAATTTTCCAGACGGGTCTCGCTAGCAGCGCCACAGTCTTGTCTACCAAACAGAAAAGAATTTAGTTCCCTACTCGGTTTCTTGTGTGCTGGGTGTTCCACAGTCTAGTCTACCAAATTCAAAACACATTAGTACCCTATTCGGTTTCTCTAGTGCAAAGTATACCAAATACATTTTCAAGAGAGGTCGCATTAGCAGCGCCACTGTTTGGTCTACCAAATGGAAAACGATCTAGTTCCCTATTCGATTTCTCTAGGGCTGGGTATTCCGAATAAATTTTCGAGAGGGGTCTCGTTAGCAGCTCCACAGTTTAATCTACCATATGGAAAACACACTAGTGCCCTTCTTGGTTTCTCTAGGGCTGGGTATACCAAATATATTATCCGTAGAAGTCTGATTACCAGTGCTTCGGCCTGCTCTGCCAAATAGAAAAAACACTAGTTTCGTTTTGGGTTTCTCTAGGGCTTGGAATACCAAATAAATGTTAAAGACGGGTCTCGTTAGCAGTGCCACAGTCTGGTCTACCAAACAGAAAACAACGTTGCTCCCTATTCGGTTTCTTGTGGGCTGGGTATACCAAAGTCTGGTCTACCAAATAGAAAACACATTAGTAGCCTATTCGGTTTCTCTAGTGCAGAGTATACCAAATAAGTTTTCAAAAGAGGTCTCATTAGCAGCGCCACTGTTTGGTCTACAAAACAGAAAACAACCTAGTTCCCTATTCGGTTTCTCTAGGGGTTGGTATACCAAATAAATTTTCCAGAAGGGTCTCATTAGGAGCACCACAGTTTAATCTACCAAATGGAAAACACACTACTGCCTTTTCCGTTTTCTCTAGGGCGGGGTATACCAAATAATTATCCAAAGGTCTGATTAGCAGTGCCACAGAATGTTCTACCAAAGAGAAAACACACTTGTTCCCTTTTCGGTTTCTCTAGGGCTTGAAATACAAAATAAATTTTCCAGACGGGTCTCGTTAGCAGCGCCACAGTCTGGTCTACCAAACAGAAATGAACGTAGTTCCCTATTCGGTTTCTTCTGGGCTGGGTATACCACAGTCTTATCTACGAAATAAAAAACACATTAGTGCCCTATTCGGTTTCTCTGGGGCAGTGTATACAAAATAAGTTTTCCAGAGAGGTCTCATTAGCAGCGCCACAGTTTAATCTACCAAATGGAAAACACTCTTTTTCCCTTTTCAGTTTCTCTAGGGTGGGGTATTCCAAGTAAATTATCCAGGGATTTCTGATTAGCAGTGCCACAGAATGCTCTACCAAATAGAAAACACACTAGTTCCCTTTTCGGTTTCTCTAGGCCTTGAAATACCAAATAAATATTCCAGACGGGTCTCGTTAGCAGCGCCACAGTCTGGTCTACCAAACAGAAAAGAACGTAGTTCCATATTCGGTTTCTTGTGGGCTGGGTATACCACAGTCTTGTCTGCCAAATAGAAAACACATTAGTGCCCTATTCGGTTTCTCTGGGGCAGTGTATACAAAATAAATTTTCCGGAGAGGTCTCATTAGCAGCGCCACTGTTGGATCTACCAAATAGAAAACAACCTTGTCTCCTATTCGGTCTCTATAGGGCTAGGTATACCAAATAAATTTTCCAGAATTGTTGCATTAGCAGCGGCAAAGTTTAATCGACCAAATGGAAAACACTCTAGTGCCAATTTCGGTTTCTCTACGGCGGGGTATACCAAATAAATTATCCAGAGAGGTCTGATTAGCAGTGCCACAACCTCTAGAAAGCACTCTAGTTCTCTCTTCGGTTTCTCTAGGGATTGGAATATCAAATAAATTTTCCAGACAGGTCTCGTTAGCAGCGCCACAGTCTGGTCTACCGAACAGAAAACAACTTAGTTCCCAAATCGGTTTCTTGTGGGCTGGGTATACCACAGTCTGGTCTACCAAAAAACAGAACACAGTACCCTATTCGGTTTGTCTAGGGCAGTGTATCCCTAATAAATTTTCCAGAGAGGTCTCATTAGGAGCGCCACAGTTTGGTGTACCAAATAGAAACCAACCTAGTTCCATATTCGGTTTCTCTAGGGCTGGGTATACCAAATAAATTTTTCAGAAGGATCTCATTAGCAGCGCCACAGTTTAATTTACCAAATGGAAAACACACTAGTGCCCTTTTCAGTTCCTATAGGGCTGGGTATACCAAATAAATTATGCAGTGAGGTCTGATTAGCAGTGCCACAGCCTGCTCTACTAAATAGAAAACACATTAGTGCCCTATTTGGTTTCTCTAGGGCAGTGTATACCTTATAAATTTTCCAGTCTCATTAGCAGCGCCACTGTTTGGTCTACCAAATAGAAAACAACGTATTTCCCTATTCGATTTCTCTAGGGCGGGGAATACCAAATAAATTTTCCAGAAGCGTCTCATTAGCAGCACCACAGTTTAATCTACCAAATGGAAAACACTCTACTGCCCCTTCCGTTTTCTTTAGGGCTGGGTATACACAATTTATTTGGAAGAGGTCTGATAAGCAGTGCCACAGAATGTTCTGCCAAATAGAAAACACTCTAGTTCCATTTTCGGTTTCTCTAGGGCTTGAAATACCAAATAAATTTAACAGACGGGTCTCGTTAACTAACGAGAAAAGAACCTAGTTCCCTATTCGGTTTCCTGAGGGCTGGGTTATCCAAATAAATTTTCCAGAAGGGTCTCATTAGCAGGGCCACAGTTTAATCTAGCAAATGGAAAAAACACTAATGCACTTTTCGGTTTCTCCAGGGCGGGGTATACCAAATAATTTATCAACAGAGGTCTGATTAGCAGTGCAAAAGGCTGCTATGCAAAAGAGAAAACACTATAGTTCTTTTTTCAGTTTCTCTAAGGCTTGGAATACCAAATAAATTTTCCAGAAAACTACGTAGTTCCCTATTCGGTTTCTTGTGTGATGGGTATACCACAGTCTGGTCTACCAAATAGAAAACACATTAGTACAATATTCGGTTTCTCTATTGTAATGAATACCAAATAAATTTTCCACAGAGGTCTCATTAGCAGCGCCACTGTTTTGTCTACCAAACAGAAAACATCCCAATTCACTATTAGCTTTCTCTAGGGCTGAGTACACCAAATAATTTTTCCAGAAAGCTCTCATTAGCAGCGCCACAGTTTAATCTACCAAATGGAAAACACACTAGTGCCCTTTTCGGTTTCTCGAGGGCTGGGTATACCAAATAAATTTTCCAGAAGGGTCTCATTAGCAAAGCCACAGTTTAATCAACAAAATGGAAAACACTAATGCCCTTTTCGGTTTCTCTACGTCGGGGTATAACAAATAAACTATTCAGAGAGGGCTGATTAGCAGTGCCACAGCCTCCTCTACCAAATGGAAAACACTTTAGTTCCCTTCTCGCTTTCTCTAGGGCTTGGAGTACCAAATAAATTTTCCAGACGGGTCTCGTTAGCAGCACAATAGTCTGGTTTACCAAACAGAAAACAACGTTTCCGGTTTCTTCTGGGCTGGGTATACCACAGTCTGGTCTACCAAATAGAATACACATTATTGCCCTATTCGGTTTCCCTAGGGCAGTGTATACCAAATAAATTTTCCAGAGAGGTCTCATTAGCAGCGCCACTGTTTGGTCTACTAAATAGAAAACATCCTTGTTCCCTATTCGGTTTCTCTAGGGCTTAGAATAACAAAAAAATTTCCCAGATATGTCTCGTTAGCAGCGCCCCTGTGTGGTCTACCAAACAGAAAACAACGTAGTTACCTATTCGGTTTCTTGTGGGCTGTGTATACCACAGCCTAGTCTACCAAATAGAAAACACATTAGTGCTCTATTCGCTATCTCTAGGGCAGTGTATACATAATAAAATTTTCCAGAGAGGTCTCATTAGAAGCGCCACTGTTTGGTCTACCAAATGGAAAACAACCTAGTTCCTTAATCGTTTTCTCTAGGCTTGCGTTTACCAAATAAATTTTCCCGAAGGGTCTCACTACCAGCTCCACAGTTTAATCTACCAAATAGCAACACTATTGCCCTTTCCGGTTTCTCTTGGGTGGAGGATACCAAATAAATTATCCAGAGGTCTGATTAGCAGTGCCACAGATTGCTCTACCAAATAGAAAACACTACAGTTCCCTTTTTGGTTTCTTTAGGGCTTGGAATACCAAATAAATTTTCCAGACGGGTCTCTTTAGCAGCGCCACAGTCTGGTCTACCAAACAGAAAACTACGTAGTTCCCGATACGGTTTCTTGTGGGCTGGGTATACCACAGTCTGGTCTACCAAATAGAAAATACATCAGTGCCCTAATCGGTTTCTCTTGGGTATTGCATATCAAATAAATTTTCCAGAGAGGTCTCAGCAGCGCCACAGTCTGGTCTACCAAACAGAACACAATGTAGTTCCCTATTCGGTTTTTTGTTGGCTGGGTGTACCACAGTCTAGTCTACCAAATACAAAACACATTAGTGCCCTATTCGGTTTCTCTAGAGCAGTGTATACCTAATAAATTTTCCAGAGAGGTCTCATTAGCAGCGCAACTGTTTGGTCTACCAAATGGAAAACAAACCTTGTTCCCTATTAGGTTTTACTAGGGCTGGGTATACCAAATAAATTTTCCAAAAGGCTCTCATTAGCAGCGCCACAGTTCAGTCTACCAAATGGAAAACACAGAGATATCTGATTAGCAGTGCCACAGTCTCTAGATAACACACTAGTCCCCTTTTCAGTTTCTCTAGGGTTTGGAATATAAAAAAAAATTTCCAGACGGGTCTCGTTAGCAGCGCCACAGTCTGGTCTACCAAACAGAAAACAACGTAGTTCAATATTCAGTTTGTTGTGGGCTGGGTGTACCACAGTCTGGTCTACCAAATAGAAAACACTCTACTGCCCTTTTCGGTTTCTCTTGGGCGGGGTATACCAAATAAATTATGCAGAGAGGTCTGATTAGCAGTGCCACAGCCTTCTCTACCAAATAGAAAACACCCTAGTTTCCTTTTCGGTTTCTCTTGGGCTTGGAATACCAAATAAATTTTCCAGACGGGTCTCGCTAGCAGCACCACAGTCTGGTCTACCAAACAGAAAACAACATAGTTCCCTATTCGGTTTCTTGTGGGCTGGGTATACCACAGTCTGGCCACCCAAATAGAAAACACATTAGTGCCCTATTCGGTTTCTCTAGGGCAGTGTATACCTAATAAATTTTTCAGAATTGTCTAATTAGCAGCTCCACAATTTAATCTACCAAATTGAAAATGCTCTAGTGCCCTTTTCGGTTTATCTAGGGTGGGGTATTCCAAATAAATTATCCAGAGAGGTCTGATTAGCAGTGCCACTGTTTAGTCTACCTAAAAGAAGAAAACCTAGTTCCCTATTCAGTTTCTCTAGGGCTGAGTATTCCAAATAATTTTTCCAGAAGGGTCTTATTAGCAGTACCACAGTTTAATCTACCAAATGGAAACACACTATTGCCCTTTTCGGTTTCTCTAGGGTGGGGTATTCCAAATAAATTATCCAGACAGGTCTGATTAGCAGTGCCACAGCCTTCTCTACCAAAACAGAAAACACTCCAGTTCACATTTCGGTTTCTCTAGGGCTTGGAATACCAAATAAATTTTCCAGACGGGTCTCGTTAGCAGCTCCACAGTCTGGTCTACCAAACAGAAAACAACGTAGTTCCGTATTCGGTTTCTTGTTGGCTGGGTATACCACTGTCTGGACTACCAAATAGAAAGCATATTAGTGCACTATTCGGTTTCTCTAGGGCAGTGTATACCAAATAAATTTTTCAGAGAAATCTCATTAGCAGCGCCAATGTTTGGTCTGCCAAATAGAAAACAACCTAGTTCCCAATTCGGTTTCTTCTGGGCTGGGTATACAAAATAAATTTTCAGAAATTTTCTCATTAGCAGCGCAACAGTTTAATCTACCAAATGGAAAACACTCTAGTGCCCTATTTGGTTTCTCTAGGGCAGAGTACACCAAATAAATTTTCCAGAGAGGTCTCATTACCAGATCTACTGTTTTTTGCTACCAAATAGAAAACAACCTAGTTCCCTATTCGGTCTCTCTAGGGCTGGGTATACCAAATAAATTTTCCATAAGAGTCTTATTAGAAGTGCCACAGTTTAATCTACCAAATGGAAAACACTACAGTGCTCTTTTCAGTTTCTCTAGGGCTGGGTATAACAAATAAATTATCCAGAGAGGTCTGATTAGCAGCGCCCCAGCCTGCTCTACCAAATAGAAAACACACTAGTTCCCTTCTCGGTTTCTCTAGGGCTTGGAATACCAAATAAATTTTGCAGACGGGTCTCGTTAGCAGTGCCACAGTCTGGTCTACCAAACAAAAAACAACGTAGTTCCCTATTCGGTTTCTTTTGGGCTGGATATACCACAGTCTGGTCTACCAAATAGAATACACATTAATGAACTATTCGATTTCTTTAGGGCAGTGTATACCAAATAAGTTTTCCAGAGAGGTCTCATTAGCAGTGCTACTGTTTTTTTCTACCAAATAGAAAACAACCTAGTTCCCTATTCGGTCTCTCCAGGGCTTGGCATACCAAATAACTTTTCCATAAGGGTCTTATTAGAAGCGCCACAGTTTAATCTACCAAATGGAAAACACTCTAGTGCCCTTTTCGGTTTCTCTAGGGCTGGGTGTACCAAATGAATTATGCAGAGAGGTCTGATTAGCAGTGCCCCAGCCTGCTCTACCAAATAGAAAACACTCTAGTTCCCTTCTCGGTTTCTCTAGGGCTTAAAATACGAAATAAATTTTCCAGGCGGGTCTCATTAGCAGCGCCACTGTTTGGCCTAGCAAATGAAAAACAACCTAGTTCCCTGTTCGGATTCTGTAGGATTGGAATACCAAAAAAATTTTCCAGACTTGTCTCGTTAGCAGCGCAACTGTCTTATCTACCAAACAGAAAACAACGCAGTTCCCTATTCGATTTCTTGTGGGCTGGATATACCACAGTCTGGCCTACCAAATAGAAAACACATTAGTGCCCTATTCGGTTTCTCTAGGGCAGTGTATACCAAATAAATTTTTAACAGAGGTATCATTAGCAGCGCCACTGTTTGGTCCACCAAATGGAAAACAACCTAGTTCCCCATTCGGTTTCTCTAGGGCAGAGTATACCAAATAAATTTTCCAGAGAGGTCTCATTAGCAGCGACACTGGTCTACCACATAGAAAACAACCATGTTCCCTATTCGGTTTCTCGAGGGCTTGGAATACCAAATAAATTTTCAAGATGGGTCTCGTTAGCAGCGCCACTGTCTGGTTTACCACACAGAAAACAACGTAGTTCCCTATTCGGTTTCTTGTGGGCTGGGTATACCACAGTCTGGTCTACCAAATAAAAAACACATTAGTGCCCTATTCGGTTTCTCTAGGGCAGTGTATACCAAATAAATTTTCAACTGAGGTCTCATTACCAGCGCCACTGTTTCGTCTACCACATAGGAAAAAACCTAGTTCTTTTTTAGGTTTCTCTACGGTCTGATTAGCAGTGCAGCAGCCTGCTCTACCAAATGGAAAACACATTAGTTCCCTATTCGGTTTCTCTAGGGCAGTGTATACCAAATAAATTTTCTATAAGGGTCTCATTAGCATCTCCACAGTTTAACCTACCACAAGGACAACACTCTAGTGCCCTTTCCGGATTCTCTAGGGCGGGGTATGCCAAAAAAAATTTCGAAAAGGGTCTCATTAGCAGTGCCAGAATTTAATCTACCAAATGGAAAACAATCTAGTGCCATTTTCGGTTTCTCTAAGGCGGGCTATACCAAATAAATTATGCACAGAGATCTGATTAGCAGTGCCACAGCCTGCTCTACCAAATAGAAAACATTCTAGTTCCCTTTTCGGTTTCTCTAGGGCTTGGAATACCAAATAAATTTTCCAGATGGGTCTCATTAGCAGCGCCACAGTTTGGTCTACCAAACAGAAAACAACATAGTTCCCTATTCGGTTCCTTGTGGGCTGGGATTAGTGCCCTATTCGGTTTCTCTAGGGCAATGTATACCAAATAAATTTCCCAGAGAGGTCTCATTAGCAGTGCCACTGTTTAGTCTACCAAATAGAAAACAACCTGGTTCTCTATTCGGTTTCTCTAGGGCAGGGTATACCAAATAAATTTTCCAGAAGGGTCTCATGAGCAGCACCACAGTTTAATCTACCAAATGGAAAACACTCTTGTGCCCTTTTCAGTTTCTCTAGGGTGGGGTACACCAAATAAATTTTCAAGAGAGGTCTGATTAGCAGCGCCACAGCCTCTAGAAAACACTAATTCCTTTCTCGGTTTCTCTAGGGCTTGGAATACCAAATAAATTTTCCAGACTGGTCTCGTTAGCAACACCACAGTCTGGTCTACCAAACAGAAAACATAGTTTCCTATTCGGTTCCTTGTGGGCTTGGTATACCACCGTCTGGTGTACCAAACAGAAAACACATTAGTGCCCTATTCGGTTTCTCTAGGGCAGTGCATCAGAATTTTCCCACGGTCATTAAAATGTTCCTACCGTCACAAGAATTTTACCACGGTCAAAAGAATATTGTAACGATAATAAGAATATTCCCACAGTCATAAGAATATTCCCACGGTGATAAGAATATTCCCAAGGTCACGAGAATTTTCCCACGGTCTTAAGAATATTCCAGCGGTCATAAGAATACTCCCACGGTCATAAGAATATTCCCACGGTCATAAGAATATTCCTAATGTCGTAATATTCACATCGTAATCAGAATTTTTCCACGGTCATAAGAATTTTCCCACGGTCCGAAGAATATTCCTAAGGTCGTAAGAATATTCCCACGGTCAAAAGAATATTCCCACCGTTGTAATATTCCCACGGTCACCAGACCTTCCTACGGTCATCAGAATATTCCTACCGTCGCAATATTCATATTGTCATCAGAATTTTCCCGCGGTCATAAGAATATTCCCTCTGTCACAAGAATATTCCCACGGTCACAAGGATATTCCACGGTCACAAGAATATTCCCACGGTCATAAGAATATTCTAACGTTAATAAGAATATTCCCACGGTCAGAATTTTTCCACGGCCATAAGAACATTCCCACGGTCACAAGAATATTCCAACGGTCGTCATATTCCCATGGTCATCAGAATATTCCCACGGTCATAAGAATATTCCCACGGTCATAAGAATATTCCTACGGTCATCAGAATTTTCCCACGGTCATAAGAATATTCCCACGGTCATAATATTCCCACGGTCACAAGAACATTCCCACGTTCACAAGAATATTCCCACGGTCACAAGAATATTCCCACGGTCATCAGAATTTTCCACGATCACAAGAATATTTCCACCATCGTAATATTCCCAAGGTCATCAGAATTTTCAAAGGGTCATAAGACTATTCCCACGGTCACAAGAATTTTCCCACGGTCATATGAATATTCTCTCAAGAATATTCCCAAGGTCGTAAGAATATTCCCACGGTCGTAAGAATATTCCCACGGTCGTAAGAATATTCCCACGGTCATAAGAATATTCCCACGGTCACAAGAATATTCCCACGGTCATAAGAATATTCCCACGGTCACAAGAATATTCCCACGGTCATAATATTCCCACGGTAACAAGAATATTCCCACGGTCATAAGAATAATCCAACTGTCACAAGAATATTCCAACGATCAGAATTTTGCCACGATCATGGGAATATTCCCACGGTCATAAGAATATTCCCACGGTCACAAGAATTTTCCCTCGGTCGTAATATTCCCACGACCATAAGAATATTTCCCAAGGTCACAAGAATTTTCTCACGGTCATAAGAATATTCTCACGATAATAAGAATTTTCCCAGGGTCATAAGAATATTCCCATGGTCATCAGAATTTTCCCACTGTCACAAGATTATTCCCAACATCGTAATATTCCCAAGGTCATCGTAATATTCCCAAGGTCATCGTAATATTTCCAAGGTCATCAGAATTTTCCCACGGTCACAAGATTATTTCCACGCTGATAAGAATATTCTCACGTTAACAAGAATATTCCCAAGGTCATCAGAATTTTTCTCCGGTCATAAGAATATTCCCACGGTCACAAGAATATTCCAAAGGTCGTAATATTCACACGGTCTTCAGAATTTTCCCACTGTCATAAGAAGATTCCCACGGCCACAAGAATTTTCTCACGGTCGTAATATTTCCACGGTCAGAATTATTCCACGGTCATCAGGATATTCACACGGGCGTAATATTCCTACGGACATAAGAATTTTCCCACTGTCACATGAATCTTATCACGGTCATAAGAATGCTCTCATAATAATAAGAATATTCCCACGGACATAAGAATATTCTCACTGTCACAAGAATATTCCCACGAACAAGAGAATATTCTAACGATAATAAGAATAATCCCACGGTCATAAGAATATTCCCACGGCCAGACGAATATTCCCACAGTCATAAAAATAATCCCATGGTCATAAGAATAATCCGACGGTCATAAGAATATTCCCACGGTCATAAGAATATTCCCACGGTCATAAGAATATTCCCACGGTCATAAGAATATTCCCACGGTGATCAGAATTTTCCCACGGTCATAAGAATATTCCCACGGTCGTAAGAGTATTCTCAAGGTCAAAAGAATTTTCCCACTGTCACACGAATATTCTCACAATAATAAGAATATTCCCACTGTCATCAGAATATTCCCAAGGTCATAATATTCCCACGGTCACAAGAATGATCGTAATATTCGTAATGATCGTAATATTCTCACGGTCATCAGAATTTTCCCACGGTCATCAGAATATTACCACGGTCGAAATATTCCTGCGGTCATCAGAATTTTCCAACGGTCATAAGAACATTCCCACGGTCATAAGAATATTCCCACGGTCACAAGAATATTCCCTCGGTCATAATCACACGATCATATGAATATTTCCACGGTCGTAAGAATACTCCTACGGTCATCAGACAATTCCCACGGTCATAAGAATGTTCTAACGGTCACAAGAATATTCCCACGGCCATAATCCCACGGTCATATGAATATTCTCACAATAATAAGAATATTCCCAAGGTCACAAGAATATTCCCAAAGTCGTAATATTCCCACGGTCATGAGAATTTTCCCACGGTCATGAGATTATTCCCACTGTCGTAAGAATATTCCCACGATCATCAGGATTTTCCCACGGTCATAAGGATATTCCCACGGGTACAAAAAATTTTCCACGGTCATCAGAATTTTCAAACGTTCGTAATATTCCTACGGTCATCAGAATTTTCCCAAGATCATAAGAATATTCCCACGGTCACAAGAATATTCCCACGGTCATAAGAATAATCCCACGGTCAAAAGAATATTCCCACGGTCGTAAGAATATTCCCAAGGTCATCAGAATTTTTCCACGGTCATAAGAATATTCCCACGGTCTTAAGAATATTCTCACGGTCTTAAGAATATTCTCACGGTCTTAAGAATATTCCCACGGTCTTAAGAATATTCCCACGGTCATAAGAATATACCCACGGTCATAAGAATATTCCAACTGACACAAAAATTTTCCCACGGTCGTAATATTCCCATCGTCATCAGAATTTTCCCACGGTCATCAGAATATTCCCACTGTCGTAATATTCCTACGGTCATCAGAATTTTCCCACGGTCATAAGAATAATCCCACGTTCTTATGAATATTCCCACGGTAATACGAATAATCCCACGGTCATAAGAATATTCCCACCGTCATCGGAATTTTCCCACGGGCATAATATTGCAACTACAGTAAGAATATACCCAAGGTACTAAGAATATTCCCACGGTCATCAGAATTTTCCCACGGTCATAATATTCCCGCGGTCATAAGAATATTCCCAGCGTCACAAGAATATTCCTATGGTCGTAATATTCTCACGGTCATCAGAATTTTCCCACGGTCATCAGGGTATTTTCACGGTCATCAGAAAATTCCCACAGTCACTAAAATTTTCCCACGGTCGTAATATTCCCATGGTCATCAGAATTTTCCCGCGGTCATCAGAATGTTCCCACGGTCGTAATATTCCTACGGTCATCAGAATTTTCCAACGGTCATAAGAATATTCCCACGGTCACAAGAATATTTTCACGGTCATAATAATCCCACGTTCATAAGAATATTTCCACGGTCGTAAGAATATTATCACGGTCATCAGAATTTTCCCACGGTCACAAGAATATTCCCACCGTCATAAGAATATTCTCACGTTAATAAGTATATTCCCACGGTCATCAGAATTTTTCCCCGGTCATAAGAATTTTCCCACGGTCATAAGAATATTCCCACGGTCACAAGAATTTTCCCACGGTCGTAAAATTCCCACGGTCATCAGAATTTTCGCACGGTCATCAGGATATTCCCACGAGCATAATATTCCTACGGACATCAGAATTTTCCCACTGTCATAAGAATCTAATCACGGTCATGGGAATGTTTCTCACTGTCACAAGAATTTTCTCACGGTCATAAAAATATTCTCACGATAATATTCCCATGGTCACAAGAATATTCCCACGGTCACAAGAATATTCCCACGATCAAAAGAATATCTCACGTCAATAAGAATATTCCCACGGACACATGAATATTTCCACGGTCATAAGAATAATCCCACGGTCATAAGAATATTCCCAAAGACATAACAATCCCATGGTCATAAGAATAATCCCATGGTCGTAAGAATAATCCCATGGTCAAAAGAATAATCAAATGATCATAAGAATATACCCACGGTCGTAAGAATATTCCCACGGTCATAAGAATATTCCCACGGTCAAAAGAATTTTCCCACGGCCATGTGGATATTCTCACAATAATAAAGATATTCACAAGATCACAAGAATATTCCCAAAGTCGTAATATTCCCACGGTCATAAGAATATTCCCACGGTCATAAGAATATTCCTACGGTCGTAAGAATGTTCCCATGGTCAAAAGAATTTTCCCACGGTCTTAAGAATATTCCCAAGGCCATAATACTCCCGCGGTCATAAGAATATTCCCTCAGCCACAAGAATATTCCAATGATGGTAATATTCTCACGGCCATCAGAATTTTCCCACGGTCATAAGGATATTCCCGCGGTCATATGAATATTCCCATGGTCACAAAAATTTTCCCAAGGTCGTAATATTCCCATGGCCATCAGAATTTTCCCACGGTCATAAGAATATTACTGCTGTCGAAAGAATATTCCCACGTTCTAAAGAATTTTCCCACGGTCTTAAGAATATTCCCACGGTCATCAGAATTTTCCCACGGTCATAAGGATATTCCCACGGTCATAAGAATATTCCCACGGTCACAAAAATTTTTCCACGGTAATCAGAATATTCCCACAGTCGTAATATTCCTACGGTCATCAGAATTTTCCCACGATCATAAGTATATTCCCACGGTCGTAAGAATATTCCCACGGTCAAAAGAATATTCCCACGGTCACAAGAATATTCCCACAGTCATAAGAATAATCCCACGGTCATAAGAATATTCCCACGGTCATAAGAATATTCACACAGTCACAAAAATATTCCAATGGTCGTAATAGTCCCATGGTCATCAGAATTTTCCCTCGGTCATAAGGATATTCCCACGGTCATAAGAATATTCCCAGGGTCACAAAAGTTTTCCCACGGTCGTAATATTCCCATGGTCATCAGAATTTTCCCACGGTCATCAGAATATTCCCACGGTCGTAATATACGGTCATCAAAATTTTCTCAGGGTCAAAAGAATATTCCCACAGTCAAAAGATTATTCCAATTCTATTCAAGATTGATGGACTGACCACATCGACTCAAGGTTGACGTGTACTTAGCTCTGTGAAGACCTGTTTGTGTGCTCTCTGTGAATCTGTACCAGGATGCCCTCTCTTGAGCAACTTTACCAGCAGCTGAGAGAAGAGCTCAGAGTTGCTAAGATGGAGATACGACGATTAACGGAGGAGAACAAGAGGATTCGTAGTAATCCTTCTGTTGTGAGTCCCCAGGTTAAGAGGGGAGCTTGGTCAGTGGCCGGGCAACATGGAACCAAGCTGAAGATCAAGAAAACTGTTGGAGAGGCAGAAACAACGAGAAACCAGAAGACTACCGTGGAAACTTCCAACTCATTCTCAGTGCTACCTGACGAATGCGAGTGTTCTACTGGGAATGCCACAACGAGCACCAAAGAAGCATGGGCAGACGTGAGTAAGACATCCCTAGAAACCCCAACGAAGACCATCGAGAACGTCTTGACGAATTCTACAAGTGGTGTAATGCTACCTGGCGAATGTGAGTCGACTATTCGGAGCATCACGACGGACGACGCCAAGGAAGGTAAAAACATTGTTGTTGTTGGGGATAGCCAGATTAGGTACATGGATAGGGCATTCTGCTTGAAGGATAGGAGTAGGAGGCACAGAGTGTTTTCCTGGGGCTTGGATGAAGGATATTGTTAGCCGTCTGGATGACATCATGAGAGGTAATGGGAGCAATCCTATTATCTGTCTCAGTGCTGGAGGCAAAGATGTTGGCAGACGTAGGAGTGAGGACCTGATTAGCAGGTATAGGTCAGCAATAGAGATAATTAGGAGGAAGGGTGGGAAACCTGTCATATGTGGCATTTTGCCAAGGAGAGGAGTTGGAAATGAATGGTTGTCCAGGGCAATTGGTGTCAATTGCTGGCTGGACAAATACTGTAAGGAAAATGCGGTAACATTCATTGACAACTGGGACCTCTTCTATGGCAGAAATGACATGTATGCCAGGGATGGGGTTCACTTATCTAGGTGTGGGGTGGGAGCACTGGCCAACGCGGTGGAGGGAGCTGTTAGGTCTTTAAACTAGGAATAGTTAGTGGTATGGGTTTTGGCGGGAAAACTGTGAAGTCGCAGGGTAGTAACATGAGTACTAGGAGAATTAGTAATAGGCAAAATGAGGTGGATATTGGAAAGCCAGTGGCACTAATTGACAAGGACAGTAATAGGTTTAGTGGAATAACAGAAAGGAGCAGGAAGGGTAAAGAGAGAGGAGGGTCATTAAAAATTTATTACACAAATAGTCGCAGTGCTAGGAATAAGATGGACGAGTTGAGACTAGTTGCTAGTGCAAGTAACATAGATGTATTTGCCATTACTGAGACGTGGTTTAATTCAAAAAGTCGGGACATGCCTGCAGAATGTCACATTCAGGGTTTTAAATTGTTCCAAGTAGATAGAAGTATCGGGAAGGGGGGTGGGGTGGCATTGTATGTCCGAGATCGCTTGAACTGTTGTATAAAAACGGGTATTAAGTCTGAAGTAACACATACAGAGTCTGTTTGGATAGAATTTTCAGAGGGGCATGAAAAATTAATTTTAGGTGTGATATACCGTCCCCCAAATTTAGATAGGGACCAGGGGAGACTACTATGGGAGGAAATTGTTAGGGCCACAAGGCACGATAATGTAGTAATTCTAGGAGACTTTAACTTTAGTCATATTGATTGGAATTTCTTGACTGGGAATTTAGAATCATACGATTTCTTAGAAGTAGTTCAGGATTGTTTTTTGAAGCAGTTTGTGACAGAACCTACAAGGGGTGATAACCTGCTTGACTTAGTTCTGGCAAACAATGAATCCCTTGTTAATAATTTAGAAGTTTCAGAGGAACTGGGTGCTAGCGACCACAAATCAATTACATTTAGAATTGAATGGAAGTATGATAGTAGGGATAACTCAGTAACAGTCCCAGATTTTCGCTTAGCAGATTACGATGGGCTTAGAGAACACTTATCATCTGTTGACTGGGGTAACGAAGAGAGCTATCAATATGACAGTTTTCTGAACACAATACATGCTGCTCAAAGAACGTTTATCCCTTATAAGGAAATTAGATCAAATAGAAATGACCCAAAATGGATGAATAATAGGCTGAAATATCTACTAGGGCATAAGAAAGGAATTTATAGGCGTATCAAAAGAAACGAGGGTCATCTTATGAATCAGTATATTGACATCAAGAGGGACATTAAAAAGGGGATAAGAAAAGCTAAAAGGGACTATGAAATTAAAGTTGCTAGGGATTCTAAAACTAACCCAAAAAGTTTTTTCCAGGTCTATAGAACAAAAGTCAGAGATAAGATAGGTCCCCTTAAAAATAACTATGGGCATCTTACTGACAAAGAGAATGAAATGTGCTCGATTTTAAATAATTATTTTCTCTCGGTTTTTACACAGGAAGACACTAATAATATTCCGGTAATTAATTTTTATAGTGGATCAGAAGAAGATAAATTATGTAACATCACAGTCACTAGTGAAATGGTTGTGAGGCAGATAGACCGACTGAAGCAAAATAAGTCACCGGGTCCTGATGAGGTTTTTTCAAGGGTTCTTAAGGAATGCAAAATGGAAGTCTGTGAACCATTAACTAATATTTTTAATTTATCTCTTCAAACAGGTGTAGTGTCTGATATGTGGAAGATGGCTAATGTAATTCCTATTTTTAAAACAGGGGACAAGTCGTTACCGTCAAATTACCGCCCAATAAGCCTGACCTCAATTGTAGGCAAGTTGCTAGAGTCAATTATAGCTGAGATTATAAGAAGCCATCTCGATAAGCATAGCTTGATTAATGATACTCAGCATGGATTCACAAGAGGCCGGTCTTGTCTAACTAATTTATTAACTTTCTTCAGTAAAGCTTTTGAGGCTGTTGACCACGATAAAGAATTTGATATTGTTTACTTAGATTTTAGTAAGGCATTTGATAGAGTTCCGCACCAAAGACTGTTGAAGAAAGTAGCAGCTCATGGCATTGGGGGAAGGGTGCTCTCGTGGATCGAGTCATGGCTCACAGACAGGAAGCAGAGAGTGTCCATAAATGGGGTTAAATCCGAGTGGGGATCAGTAACAAGTGGCGTTCCACAGGGATCAGTCTTAGGCCCGTTGTTGTTTATAATATATATCAATGATCTTGATGAAGGAATTACTAGTGATATGATCAAATTCGCCGATGACACGAAGATAGGTAGGATAATTGATTCAAACGTAGATGTTAGGGAACTTCAGGAGGATTTAGACAAACTCTACTCTTGGTCAGAAAAAGTGGCAGATGCAGTTCAATGTAGATAAATGCAAGGTTCTGAAGCTCGGGAGTGTCCATAACCCTAGCACTTATAAGTTAAATAATGTAGAACTTAGCCATACTGATTGCGAAAAGGACTTGGGGGTTATGGTAAGCAGCAACCTTAAACCAAGACAGCAATGCCTAAGCGTACGAAATAAGGCAAATAGATTACTGGGATTTATATCAAGAAGTGTAAGCAACAGAAGTCCAGAGGTCATACTGCAGCTTTATACATCATTAGTAAGGCCTCACCTAGATTATGCAGCTCAATTCTGGTCTCCATATTACAGAATGGACATAAATTCGTTAGAAAACATTCAGCGTAGGATGACTAAATTAATACATAGCATTAGAAATCTTCCTTATGAAGAAAGATTGAAGACTCTTAAGTTACATTCACTTGTTAGACGAAGAATGAGGGGAGACCTGATTGAAGTGTATAAGTGGAAGATAGGTATTAATAAAGGGGATATTAACAAGGTCTTGAGGATATCTCTCCAAGAGAGAACCCGCAGTAATGGATTTAAATTAGATAAGTTTAGATTTAGAAAGGACATAGGAAAGTATTGGTTTGGAAATAGGGTAGTAGATGAGTGGAACAGTCTACCTAGTTGGGTTATTGAGGCTAGGACTTTGGGTAGTTTCAAATTTAGGTTGGATAAATACATGAGTGGGAGGGGTTGGATTTGAGTGGGACTTGCATCAGAGCTTATTTCTTGGGTAGCATTGAAAATTAGGTTGGTCAAATTTTTGTTAGTGGGATGAATTGTAAAGGACCTGCCTAGTATTGGCCAACAGGCCTCCTGCAGTGTTCCTCCTTTCTTATGTTCTTATATTCTTATAAGAAAGGAGGAACACTGCAGAAGGCCTGTTGGCCCATACTAGGCAGGTTCTTTACAATTCATCCCACTAACAAAACATTTGCCCAACCCAATTTTCAATGCCACCCAAGAAACAAGCTCCGATATGCAAGTCCCTCTCAAATCCAACCCCTCCCACTCATGTACTTATCCAACCTAAATTTGAAACTACCCAAAGTCCTAGCCTCAATAACCCAACTAGGTAGACTGTTCCACTCATCAACTACCCTATTTCCAAACCAATACTTTCCTAAGTCCTTTCTAAATCTAAATTTATCTAATTTAAATCCATTACTGCGGGTTCTCTCTTGGAGAGATATCCTCAAGACCTTGTTAATATCCCCTTTATTAATACCTATCTTCCCCTTATACACTTCGATCAGGTCTCCCCTCATTCGTCGTCTAACAAGTGAATGTAACTTAAGAGTCTTCAATCTTTCTTCATAAGGAAGATTTCTAATGCTATGTATTAATTTAGTCATCCTACGCTGAATGTTTTCTAACGAATTTATGTCCATTCTGTAATATGGAGACCAGAATTGAGCTGCATAATCTAGGTGAGGCCTTACTAATGATGTACAAAGCTGCAGTATGACCTCTGGACTTCTGTTGCTTACACTTCTTGATATAAATCCCAGTAATCTATTTGCCTTATTACGTACGCTTAGGCATTGCTGTCTTGGTTTAAGGTTGCTGCTTACCATAACCCCCAAGTCCTTTTCGCAATCTGTATGGCTAAGTCCTACGGTCGTAATATACGGTCATCAGAATTTTCCCAGGGTCAAAAGAATATTCACACAGTCAAAAGATTATTCCAATGGTCGTAATATTCCCACGGTCATCAGAATTTTCCCACTAACATAAGGATATTCCCACGGTCATAAAAATATTCCAACGGTCACAAAATTTTTCCCACGCTCATCAGAATATTCCCAAGGTCGTAATATTCCTAGGGACATGAGAATTTTCCCACAGTCATCAAAATATTCCCCTGGTCATAAGAATATTCCCACGGTCACAAGAATATTCCCACGGTCATAAGAATAATCCCACTGTCATAAGAATATTCCCACGGTCGTAAGAATATTCCCAAGGTCAACAGAATTTTTCCACGGTCATAAGAATATTCCCACGGTCGTAAGAATGTTCCCACGGTCTAAAAAATATTCCCACTGACTTAAGAATATTCCCACGGTCATAAGAATATTCCCACACACATAAGAATATTCTCAGAGTCACAAAAATATTCCAATGGTCGTAATATTCCCATGGTCAACAGAATTTTTCCCCGGTCATAGGAATATTCCCAAGGTCACAAGAATTTTCCCATGGTCGTAAAATTCCCACGGTCATCAGAATTTTCGCACAGTCATCAGGATATTCCCAAGAGCATAATATTCCTACGGACCTCAGATATTTCCCACTGTCATAAGAATCTTATCATGGTCATGGGAATGTTTCCCACTGTCACAAGAATTTTCTCACGATAATAATATTCACACGGTCACAAGAATATTCCCAGGGTCACAAGAATATTCCCACGGTCACAAGAATATTCCCACGGACACATGAATATTTCCACGGTCATAAGAATAATCCCACGGTCAAAAGAATATTCCCACAGATATAAGAACAATCCCATGGTAATAAGAATAATCTCATGGTCATAAGAATAATCCCATGGTCATAAGAATAATCCCAGTGGTGACGTGTACTTAGCTCTGTGAAGACCTGTTTGTGTGCTCTCTGTGAATCTGAACCAGGATGCCCTCTCTTGAGCAGCTTTTCCAGCAGCTGAGCGAACAACTCAGAGTTGCTAAACTGGAGATACGGCGATTAACGGAGGAGAACAAGAGGATTCGTAGTAATCCACCTGTTGTGAGTCCCCAGGTTAAGAGGGGAGCTTGGTCAGTGGCCGGGCAACATGGAACCAAGCTGAAGATTAAGAAAACGGTTGGAGAGGCAGAAACAACGAGAAACCAGAAGACTGCCGTGGAAACTTCCAACTCATTCTCGGTGCTACCTGACGAATGTGAGTGTTCTACTGGGAATGCCACAACGAGCACCAAGGAAGCATTGGCAGACGTGAGTGAGACATCCCTAGAAACCCCAACGAAGACCATCGAGAACGTCATGACGAATTCTACAAGTGGTGTAATGCTACCTGGCGAATGTGAGTCGACTACTCGGAGCATCACTACGGACGACGCCAAGGAAGGTAAAAACATTGTTCTTGTTGGGGATAGCCAGATTAGGTACATGGATAGGGCATTCTGTTTGAAGGATAGGAGTAGGAGGCAGAGAGTATGTTTTCCTGGGGCTGGGATGAAGGATATTGTTAGCCGTCTGGATGACATCATGAGAGGTAATGGGAGCAATTCTATTATCTGTCTCAGTGCTGGAGGCAACGATGTTGGCAGACGTAGGAGTGATGACCTGATTAGCAGGTATAGGTCAGCAATAGAGATAATTAGGAAGAAGGGTGGGAAACCTGTCATATGTGGCATTTTGCCAAGGAGAGGAGTTGGAAATGAATGGTTGTCCAGAGCAATTGGTGTCAATTGCTGGCTGGACAAATACTGTAAGGAAAATGCGGTAACATTCATTGACAACTGGGACCTCTTCTATGGCAGAAATGACATGTATGCCAGGGATGGGGTTCACTTGTCTAGGTGTGGGGTGGGAGCACTGGCCAACGCAGTGGAGGGAGCTGTTAGGTCTTTAAACTAGGAATAGTTAGTGGTATGGGTTTTGGCGGGAAAACTGTGAAGTCGCAGGGTAGTAACATGAGTACTAGGAGAACTAGTAATAGGCAATATGAGGAGGATATTGGAAAACCAGTGGCACTAATTGACAATGACAGTAATAGGTTTAGTGGAATAACAGAAAGGAGCAGAAAGGGTAAAGAGATAGGAGGGTCATTAAATATTTATTACACAAATAGTCGCAGTACTAGGAATAAGATGGACGAGTTGAGACTAGTTGCTAGTGCAGGTAACATAGATGTATTTGCCATTACTGAGACGTGGTTTAATTCAAAAAGTCGGGACATGCCTGCAGAATGTCACATTCAGGGTTTTAAATTGTTCCAAGTAGATAGAAGTATCGGGAAGGGGGGTGGGGTGGCATTGTATGTCCGAGATCGCTTGAACTGTTGCATAAAAACGGGTATTAAGTCTGAAGTAACACATACAGAGTCTGTTTGGATAGAATTTTCAGAGGGGCATGAAAAATTAATTTTAGGTGTGATATACCGTCCCCCAAATTTAGATAGGGACCAGGGGAGATTACTATGGGAGGAAATTGTTAGGGCCACAAGGCACGATAATGTAGTAATTCTAGGAGACTTTAACTTTAGTCATATTGATTGGAATTTCTTGACTGGGAATTTAGAATCATACGATTTCTTAGAAGTAGTTCAGGATTGTTTTTTGAAGCAGTTTGTGACAGAACCTACAAGGGGTAATAACCTGCTTGACTTAGTTCTGGCAAACAATGAATCCCTTGTTAATAATTTAGAAGTTTCAGAGGAACTGGGTGCTAGCGACCACAAATCAATTACATGTAGAATTGAATGGAAGTATGATAGTAGGGATAACTCAGTAACAGTCCCAGATTTTCGCTTAGCAGATTACGATGGGCTTAGAGAACACTTATCATCTGTTGACTGGAGTAACGAAGAGAGCTATCAATATGACAGTTTTCTGAACACAATACATGCTGCTCAAAGAACGTTTATCCCTTATAAGGAAATTAGATCAAATAGAAATGACCCAAAATGGATGAATAATAGGCTGAAATATCTACTAGGGCATAAGAAAGGAATTTATAGGCGTATCCAAAGAGGCGAGGGTCATCTTATGAATCAGTATATTGACATTAAGAGGGACATTAAAAAGGGGATAAGAAAAGCTAAAAGGGACTATGAAATTAAAGTTGCTAGGGATTCTAAAACTAACCCAAAAAGTTTTTTCCAGGTCTATAGAACAAAAGTCAGAGATAAGATAGGTCCCCTTAAAAATAACTATGGGCATCTTACTGACAAAGAGAATGAAATGTGCTCGATTTTAAATAATTATTTTCTCTCGGTTTTTACACAGGAAGACACTAATAATATTCCGGTAATTAATTTTTATAGTGGATCAGAAGAAGATAAATTATGTAACATCACAGTCACTAGTGAAATGGTTGTGAAGCAGATAGACTGAAGCAAAATAAGTCACCGGGTCCTGATGAGGTTTTTTCAAGGGTTCTAAAGGAATGCAAAATGGAAGTCTGTGAACCATTAACTAATATTTTTAATTTATCTCTTCAAACAGGTGCAGTGTCTGATATGTGGAAGATGGCTAATGTAATTCCTATTTATAAAACAGGGGACAAGTCGTTACCGTCAAATTACCGCCCAATAAGCCTGACCTCAATTGTAGGCAAATTACTAGAGTCAATTATAGCTGAGATTATAAGAAGCCATCTCGATAAGCATAGCTTGATTAATGATACTCAGCATGGATTCACAAGAGGCCGGTCTTGTCTAACTAATTTATTAACTTTCTTCAGTAAAGCTTTTGAGGCTGTTGACCACGATAAAGAATTTGATATTATTTACTTAGATTTTAGTAAGGCATTTGATAGAGTTCCGCACCAAAGACTGTTGAAGAAAGTAGCAGCTCATGGCATTGGGGGAAGGGTGCTCTCGTGGATCGAATCATGGCTCACAGACAGGAAGCAGAGAGTGTCCATAAATGGGGTTAAATCCGAGTGGGGATCAGTAACAAGTGGCGTTCCACAGGGATCAGTCTTGGGCCCGTTGTTGTTTATAATATATATCAATGATCTTGATGAAGGAATTACTAGTGATATGAGCTAATTCGCCGATGACACGAAGATAGGTAGGATAATTGATTCAAACGTAGATGTTAGGGAACTTCAGGAGGATTTAGACAAACTCTACTCTTGGTCAGAAAAGTGGCAGATGCAGTTCAATGTAGATAAATGCAAGGTTCTGAAGCTCGGGAGTGTCCATAACCCTAGCACTTATAAGTTAAATAATGTAGAACTTAACCATACAGATTGCGAAAAGGACTTGGGGTTATGGTAAGCAGCAACCTTAAACCAAGACAGCAATGCCTAAGCGTACGTAATAAGGCAAATAGATTACTGGGATTTATATCAAGAAGTGTAAGCAACAGAAGTCCAGAGGTCATACTGCAGCTTTATACATCATTAGTAAGGCCTCACCTAGATTATGCAGCTCAATTCTGGTCTCCATATTACAGAATGGACATAAATTCGTTAGAAAAAATTCAGCGTAGGATGACTAAATTAATACATAGCATTAGAAATCTTCCTTATGAAGAGAGATTGAAGACTCTTAAGTTACATTCACTTGTTAGACGAAGAATGAGGGGAGACCTGATCGAAGTGTATAAGTGGAAGATAGGTATTAATAAAGGGGGTATTAACAAGGTCTTGAGGATATCTCTCCAAGAGAGAACCCGCAGTAATGGATTTAAATTAGATAAGTTTAGATTTAGAAAGGACATAGGAAAGTATTGGTTTGGAAATAGGGTAGTAGATGAGTGGAACAGTCTACCTAGTTGGGTTATTGAGGCTAGGACTTTGTGTAGTTTCAAATTTAGGTTGGATAAATACATGAGTGGGATGGATTGGATTTGAGTGGGACTTGCACACCAGAGCTTATTTCTTGGGTAGCATTGAAAATTGGGTAGGTCAAATGTTTGTTAGTGGGATGAATTGTAAAGGACCTGCCTAGTATGGGCCAACAGGCCTGCTGCAGTGTTCCTCCTTTCTTATGTTCTTATGAGAATAATCCCATGGTCATAAGAATATACCCACGGTCGCAAGAATATTCCCACGGTGATCAGCATTTTCCCACGGTCATAAGAATATTCCCACGGTCAAAAGAATTTTCCCACGGTCATGTGAATATTCTCACAATTATAAAAAATATTCACAAGATCACAAGAATATTCCCAAAGTCGTAATATTCCCACGGTCATAAGAATATTCCCACGGTCATAAGAATATTCCCACGGTCGTAAGAATGTTCCCACGGTCAAAAGAATTTTCCCACGGTCTTAAGAATATTCCCATGGCCATAATATTCCCACGGTTATAAGAATATTCCCTCAGCCACAAGAATATTCCAATGGTGGTAATATTCTCACGGCCATCAGAATTTTCCCACGGTCATAAGAATATTCCCACGTTCTAAAGAATTTTCCCACGGTCTTAAGAATATTCCCACGGTCATGAGAATTTTCCCACGGTCATAAGGATATTCCCACGGCCATAAGAATATTCCCACGGTCACAAAAATTTTTCCACCGTAATCAGAATATTCCCACGGTCGTAATATTCCTACGGTCATCAGAATTTTCCCACGGTCATAAGAATATTCCCACGGTCGTAAGGATATTCGCACGGTCGTAAGAATATTCCCACGGTCACAAGAATTTTCCCACGGTCGTAAGAATATTCCCACGGTCTTAAGAATATTCCAACAGTCTTATGAATATTCCCACGGTCATAAGAATATTCCCAGAGTCACAAAAATATTCAAATGGTCGTAATAGTCACATGGTCATCAGAATTTTCCCTCGGTCATAAGGATACGCCCACGGTCATAAGAATATTCCCACAGTCACAAAAATTTTCCCACGGTCGTAATATTCCCATAGTCATCAGAATTTTCCCACGGTCATCAGAATATTCCCACGGTCGTAATATACGGTCATCAGAATTTTCCCAGGGTCAAAAGAATATTCCCACAGTCAAAAGATTATTCCAATGGACGTAATATTCCCACGGTCATCATAATTTTCCCACGGTCATAAGGATATTCCCACGGTCATAAGAATATTCCCACGGTCACAAAAAATTTTCTACGGTCATCAGAATATTCCCACGGTCGTAATATTCCTACGGTCATCAGAATTTTCCCACGGTCATAAGAATATTCCCACGGTCGTAAGAATATTCCCACTGTCACAAGAATATTCCCACGGTCATCAGAATAATCCCACGGACATAAGAATTTTCCCCCGGTCGTAAGAATATTCCCACGGTCTTAAGAATATTCCCACAGTCATAAGAATATTCCCACAGTCATAAGAATATTCCCACAGTCACAAAAATATTCCAATGGTCGTAATAGTCCCATGGTCATCAGAATTTTCCCTCGGTCATAAGGATATTCCCACGGTCATAAGAATATTCCCACGGTCAAAAAAGTTTTCCCACGGTCGTAATATTCCCATGGTCATCAGAATTTTCCCACGGTCATCAGAATATTCCTACTGTCGTAATATACGATCAGAATTTTCCCAGGGTCAAAAGAATATTCCCACAGTCAAAAGATTATTCCAATGGTGGTGAAATTCCCACAGTCATCAGGATTTTCGCACGGTCATCAGGATATTCCCAAGAGCATAATAATCCTACGGACATCAGATTTTTCCCACTGTCATAAGAATCTTATCATGGTCATGGGAATGTTTCCCACTGTCACAAGAATTTTCTCACGGTCATAAGAATATTCTCACGATAACAATATTCCCACGGTCAAAAGAATATTCCCACGATCGAAAGAATATCTCACGTCAATAAGAATATTCCCACGGACACATGAATATTTCCACAGTCATAAGAATAATCCCACGGTCATAAGAATATTCCCACAGACATAAGAACAATCCCATGGTCATAAGAATAATCCCATGGTCATAAGAATAATCCCATGGTCATAAGAATAATCCCATGGTCATACGAATAATCCCATGGTCATAAGAATATACCCACGACCGCAAGAATATTCCCACGGTGATCAGAATTTTCCCACGGTCATAAGAATATTCCCACGGTCAAAATAATTTTCCCACGGTCATGTGAATATTCTCACAATAATAAAAATATTCACAAGATCACAAGAATATTCCCAAAGTCGTAATATTCCCACGGTCATAAGAATATTCCCACGGTCATAAGAATATTCCCACTGTCAAAAGAATTTTCCCACGGTCATGTGAATATTCTCACAATAATAAAAATATTCACAAGATCACAAGAATATTCCCAAAGTCGTAATATTCCCACGGTCTTAAGAATATTCCCAAGGCCATAATATTCCCGCGGTCATAAGAATATTTCCTCAGCCACAAGAATATTCCAATGGTGGTAATATTCTCACAGCCATCAGAATTTTCCCACGGTCATAAGGATATTCCCGCGGTCATATGAATATTCCCATGGTCACAAAAATTTTCCCATGGTCGTAATATTCCCATGGCCATCAGAATTTTCCCACGGTCATAAGAATATTCCCACGTTCTAAAGAATTTTCCCACGGTCTTAAGAATATTCTCACGGTCATCAGAATTTTCCCACGGTCATAAGGATATTCCCAGGGTCATAAGAATATTCCCACGGTCACAAAAATTTTTCCACGGTAATCAGAATATTCCCACGGTCGTAATATTCCTACGGTCATCAGAATTTTCCCACGGTCATAAGGATATTCCCACGGTCATAAGAATATTCCCACTGTCATAAAAGTTTTCCCACGGTCGTAATATTCCCATGGTCATCAGAATTTTCCCACGGTCATCAGAATATTCCCACGGTCTTAAGAATATTCCCACGGTCATAAGAATATTCCCACAGTCACAAAAATATTCCAATGGTCGTAATAGTCCCATAGTCATCAGAATTTTCCCACGGTCTTAAGGATATTCCCACGGTCATAAGAATATTCCCACAGTCACAAAAATTTTTCAAAGGTAATCAGAATATTCCCACGGTCGTAATATTCCTACGGTCATCAGAATTTTCCCACGGTTATAAGAATATTCCCACGGTCTTAAGAATATTCCCACGGTCGTAAGAATATTCCCACGGTCACAAGAATATTCCCACGATCACAAGAATATTCCCACAATCATAAGAATAATCCCACGGTTATAAGAATTTTCCCAAGGTCTTAAGAATATTCCCACGGTCTTAAGAATATTCCCACGGTCTTAGGAATATTCCCACGGTCATAAGAATATTCCCACAGTCATAGGAATATTCCCACAGTCACAAAAATATTCCAATGGTCGTAATAGTCCCATGGTCATCAGAATTTTCCCTCGGTCATAAGGATATTCCCACGGTCATAAGAATATTCCCACGGTCATAAGAATATTCCCACGGTCGTAATATACGGTCATCAGAATTTTCCCAGGGTCAAAATAATATTCCCACAGTCAAAAGATTATTCCAATGGTCGTAATATTCCCACGGTCATCAGAATTTTCCCACGGTCATAAGGATATTCCCACGGTCATAAGAATATTCCCACGGTCACAAAATTTTTTTCGCGGTCATCAGAATATTCACACGGTCGTAATATTCCTACGGTCATCAGAATTTTCCCACGGTAATAAGAATATTCCCACGGTCGTAAGAATATTCACACGGTGACAAGAATATTCCCACGATCACAAGAATATTCCCACAGTCATCAGAATAATCCCACGATCATAAAAATTTTCCCACGGTCGTAAGAATATTCCCACGATCTTAAGAATATTCCCACAGTCATAAGAATATTCCCACACTCACAAAAATATTCCAATGGTCGTAATAGTCCCATGGTCATCAGAATTTTCCCACGGTCATAAGGATATTCCCACGGTCATAAGAATATTCCTGCTGTCGAAAAAATATTCCCACGTTCTAAAGAATTTTCCCACGGTCTTAAGGATATTCCCACGGTCATAAGAATATTCCCACGGTCACAAAAATTTTTCAAAGGTAATCAGAATATTCCCACGGTCGTAATATTCCCACGGTCGTAAGAATATTCCCACGGTCACTAGAATATTCCCACGGTCACAAGAATATTCCCACAATCATAAGAATAATCCCACGGTCATAAGAATTTTCCCACGGTCTTAAGAATATTCCCACGGTCTTAAGAATATTTCCACGGTCTTAGGAATATTCCCACGGTCATAAGAATATTCCCAGTCATAGGAATATTCCCACCGTCACAAAAATATTCCAATGGTCGTAATAGTCCCATGGTCATCAGAATTTTCCCTCGGTCATAAGGATATTCCCACGGTCATAAGAATATTCCCACGGTCAAAAAAGTTATCCCACGGTCGTAATATTCCCATGGTCACCAGAATTTTCCCACGGTCATCAGAATATTCATAAGAACATAAGAACATATGAAAAGCGGAACACTGCAGCAAGCCTGTTGGCCCATACTAGGCAGGTCCTTTACAATTCGTCCCACTAACAAACATTTGACCAACCGAATTTTCAATGCCACCAAAGAAACAAGCTCCGATGTGCAAGTCCCTCTCAAATCCAACCCCTCCCACTCATGTACTTATCCAACCTAAATTTGAAACTACCCAAAGTCCTAGCCTCAATAACCCAACTAGGTAGACTGTTCCACTCATCAGCTACCCTATTTCCAAACCAATACTTTCCTACCTTTCTAAATCTAAACTTATCTAATTTAAATCCATTACTGTGGTTTCCAGAGATATCTCAAGACCTTGTTAATATCCCTTTATTAATACCTATCTTCCACTTATACACTTCGATCAGGTCTCCTCATCTCTTCGTCTAACAAGTGAATGTAACCTAAGAGCCTTCAATCTTTCTTCAAAAGGGAAAATTTCTAATGCTATGTAAACTAGTCATCCTAGCTGAATGTTTTTAACGAATTATGTCCATTCTGTAATATGGAGACCAGAATTGAGCTGATAGGGTGGTGAGGCCCTACTAATATGTTAAACTGCAGAAAGACCTCTGGACTCTGTGCTTCACTTCTGTTATAAATCCCAGTAATCTATTTGCTTATTACGTACGCTTTAGGCATTGTGTCTTGGTTTAAGGTTGTGGGTTTCCATAACCCCAAGTCCTTTTCGCAATCTGTATGGCTAAGTCCTACGGTCGTAATATACGGTCATCAGAATTTTCCCCGTCAAAAAGAATATTTCACACAGTCAAAAGATTATTCCAATGGTCAATATTCCCACGGTCATCAGAATTTTTCCCCCTAACATAAGGGTATTCCACGGTCATAAAAATATTCCAACGGTCACAAAATTTTTCCCACGCTCATCAGAATATTCCTAAGGTCGCAATTCCTAGGACATGAGAATTTTCCCCCAGTCATCAAAAATATTCCCTGGTCACAAGAATGTTCCCACGGTCACAAGAATATTCCCACGGTCATAAGAATAATCCCACTGTCATAAGAATATTCCACGGTCAAAGAATATTCCAAGGTCAACAGAATTTTTCCACGGTCATAAGAATATTCCCACGGTCGTAAGAATGTTCCCACGGTCTAAAAATATTCCCTTACTTAAGAATATTCCACGGTCATAAGAATATTCCACACACATAAGAATATTCCAGAGTCACAAAAAAATTCCAATGGTCGAATATTCCACGGTCATCAGAATTTTTCCCGGTCATAGGAATATTCCCCAGGGCACAAGAATTTTCCCACGGTCGTAAAATTCCCACGGTCATCAGAATTTCGCACGGACATCAGGATATTCCCAAGAGCATAATATTCCTACCACATGATATTTCACACTGTCATAAGAATTTATCATGGTCATGGGAATGTTTCACTGTCACAAGAATTTTTCCACGGTCATAAGAATATTCTCACGATAATAATATTCACACGGTCACAAGAATATTCCACGGACACATGAATATTTCCACGGTCATAAGAATAATCCCACGGTCAAAAGAATTTTCTACAGACATAAGAACAATCCAGGTAATAAGAATAATCTCATGGTCATAAGAATAATCCTGGTCATAAGAATAATCCTAGGGTCATGAGAATAACCCCAGGGTCACAAGAATATCCCCACGGTCGAAAAAATATTCGGTGATCAGTTTTTCCACGGCTGAATTCCGTCAAAAAATTTTCCAGGGTCGTGAATTTTTTCCAAAAAAAATATTCAAAGATCACAAAAAATTTTCTTTAATTTTCCCATAAAAAATTTTCCCCAGGTCAAAAATATTCCACGGTCGTAAGAATGTTCCCCCCAAAAAATTTTTCCCAGGGTTTAAGAATATTCAGGGCAAAATTCCCAGGTTAAAAAATATTCCCGCCACAAGAATTTTCCAATGGTAAACTACGATCAAAATTTTTCCCACGGCAAATGATTTTCCCCGGGGTTTATGAATTTTCCCCATGATGAAAAAAATTTTTCCCAAGGTCAATTTCCCCAACCCATCAAAATTTTCCCCCCACGGTCATAAGAATTTTCCCCAGTTCTAAAGAATTTTCCAGGTCTTAAGAATATTCCACGGTCATGAAAATTTTTCCCCAGGTCAAAAGGGGATTTTCCCAGGTCATAAGAATATTCCCACGGTAAAAAAAATTTTTCCACCGCAACGAATATTCCCCACGGCTAATATTCCTACGGTCATCAGAATTTTCCCAGGTCAAAGAATATTCAGATCACGGATATTCCACGGTCAAGAATATTACCAGGGTCACAAGAATTTTCCCCACGGTCACAAGAATATTCACAGTCATAAGAATAACCCCGGGTAAAAAGTTTTTCACGGTCAAGAATATTCCACTCAAGAATATTCCAACTTTTAAATTTTCCCCACGGCCCAAAAATTTTCAGAGTCCAAAATATTCAAATGGTCGAAATATCACATTCGAATTTTCCTCGGTCGGATCCCCCACGGTCATAAGAATTTTCCCCACAGTCAAAAAAATTTTCCAGGTCGTAATTTTCCCCGGGTCATCAAAATTTTTCCCCCACGGTAAAGAATTTTCCCCAAGGTCGTAATATAGGTAAAATTTTCCCCAGGCGAATTTTCCCCACAGTCAAAAGATTTTTCCCAATGGAGTATTCCCACGGTCATCAAAATTTTTCCCCAGGTAAAAGGGGAACCCCCACGGTCATAAGAATTTTCCCCAGGGAAAAAAATTTTTCTACGGTCACGAAACCCAGGCGAAATTCACCATCGAATTTTCCCACGGCGAAACTACGGTCGAAGAATACCCAGGTACAAGAATATTCCCAGGTCATCAGAAAATCCACGGCAAAGAATTTTCCCCCTTCGAAGAATATTTTACGGTCTTTTTTCCCAAACAGTCATAAGAATATTCCCCAGTCATAAGAATTTTCCCCACAGTCAAAAAATTTCCAATGGTCAAAGCCCCAGGTATCAGAATTTTCCTCCTGGATTTTCCCCACGGCATAAAAATTCCACGGTCAAAAAGTTTCCCCAGGTCGTAATTTTCCCCAGGTCACGAATTTTCCCCCACGGTCATCAGAAATTCCCCCGTCTAATATACGATCAAAATTTTTCCCGGGGTCAAAAAAATATTTACAGTTGATTTTTCCCAATGGTCGAAAAATTCCCACGGTCAGATTTCGCACGGTCATCGGATTTTCCCCAAGAGCAAAATTTTCTCGGACATCGTTTTTTCCCCACGTCAAAGAATTTTATAGGGTCATGGGAATTTTTCCACGTCACAAAAATTTTTTTCCAGGTCATAAGAAATTTCACGATAATAATTTTTTAACGGTCAAAAGAATACCCCAGATCGAAAGAATATCTCACGTCAAAAGAATTTTCCCCACGGAAAATGAATATTTCCGTCAAAGAAAATCCAGGTCATAAGAATATTCCCCAAACAAAGAACAACCCCAGGTCAAAGAATAACCCATGGTCATAAGAATAACCCAGGGTCATAAGAATAACCCCATGGTATACGAATAATCCCATGGTCATAAGAAATCCCACGGTCGAAGAATATTTCGGTGACGAATTTTCCCAGGTCAAAAAATATTCCCACGGTCAAAAGAATTTTCCCACGGCGTGAATTTTTCACAAAAAAAAATATTCCAAAAAAAGATATTCGGGTGTTAATTTCCGGCAAAAAAATTTTCCCCAAAATAAAATTTAGGCAAAAAAAAATTTCCAGGTTTTAATATTCGGGTTTAAATCCTGGCTAAGAATATTTCAGCCAAAGAATATTCCAATGGTGGAATATTCTCAGGGCCCCACGAATTTTCCCCACGGTCTTAAGGATACCCCGGTCATATGAATTTTCCCCAGGTCACAAAATTTTCCCCCAAGGTCGAATATTCCCATGGCCATTAAAATTTTTCCCCAGGTCATAAGAATTTTCCCCAAGTTCTAAAAAATTTTTCCCCCAGGTCTTAAGAATTTTCCCCACGTCATGAAAATTTTTCCCCAGGTAAAAGGGGATATTCCCGGGGTCATAAGAATATTCCAGGTCAAAAAAAATTTTTCCACGGAATCAGAATTTTCCCCACGGTCGAATATTCTTCGGTCATCAGAATTTTCCCCACGGTAAAAGGATTTTCCCCACGGTCAAAAAAATTTTCCCCAGGGTCAAAAGTTTTACGGTCGTAATTTCCTGGTCATCAGAATTTTCCACGGTCATCAGAATATTCCCACGGTCATAAGAAATTCCCACAGTCACAAAATATTCCAATAATAGTCCCATGGTATTAAAATTTTTCCCCCACGGTCTTGGATATTCCTGGTCATAAGAAATTCCCACTCAAAAAAAATTTTCAGAGGAATCAGAATATTCCCACGGTCGTAATATTCCTACGGTCATCAGAATTTTTCCCCAGGACATAAGAATATTCCCCGGTCTTAAGAATTTTCCAGGGTTTAGAATATTCACGGTCACGAATTTTCCCAAAGATCACAAGAAAACCCCCAAACTAAGAATAACCACGGTTATAAGAATTTTCCCCAGGTTTTAAGAATTTTCCACGGTCTTAGGAAATTCCCCACGGTCATGGGAATTTTCCCCACATAAGGAATTTTCCCACAGTCACAAAAATATTCCAATGGTGAAAGTCCCTGGTCACAAAATTTTTCCCTGGTCAAAAGGGGATATTCCACGATCATGAAACCCCACGGTAAAGAATATCCAGGCCAAAAAAGTTTTCCCAGGTGAATATTCATGGTCATCAGAATTTTCCACGGCCCGAATTTTCCCCACGGTCGAAATATCATGAATTTTTCCCCGGGGTCAAAAAAATTTCCCATCAAAAGATTATTCCAATGGTCAATATTCAAAGGTCATGAATTTTCCCACGGTCATAAGGATTTTCCCCACGGTCAAAGAATATTCCACGGTCACAAAATTTTTCGGGGTAAAGAAATTCACACGGTCGAAATTCTCGGTCATCAAAATTTTTCCCCAGGTAATAAGAATATTCCCACGGTCGTAAGAATATTCACACGGCCGAATTTTCCCCAATGATCACAAGAATATTCCCACAGTCATAGAATAACCCCAGATCATAAGAATTTTCCAGGTCAAAGAAATATTCCCACGATTTTAAGAATTTTCCCCACAGTCATAAGAATATTCCCACAGCAAAAAAAATTTTCCCAATGGTCGAAATACCCCATGGTATAAAATTTTCCCACGGTCATAAGGATTTTCCCACGTCATGAATATTCCTGCTGTCGAAAATTCCCACGTTCTAAAGAATTTTCCCAGTTTAAGGATTTTCCCCAGGTCATAAGAATTTTCCCCAGGGTCAAAAATTTTTCAAAGGGTAATCAGAATATTCTACGTCGAATTTTCCCAGGTCATCAGAATTTTCCACGGCTAAAGAATATTCCCATTGTCTTGAAATTCCGCGAAGAATTTTCCCCAGGGCACAGAATTTTCCCCCAGGTCACAAGAATATTCCAAAATCATAAGAATAATCCCACGGTCAAAAATTTTCCACGGTCTTGAAATTTCCAGGCTTGGGAATTTTCCCCAGGTCAAAGAATTTTCCCCACAGTCATAGGAATTTTCCCCACCGTCACAAAATATTCCAATGGTCGTAATAGCCCCATGGTCATCAGAATTTTCTCAGCAAAGATACCCCACGGTCATAAGTTTTCCCCACGGTAAAAAAATTTTTTCCAAGCAATATTCCCATGGTCAGAATTTTCCACGGTCACAAAATATTCCCACTCGAATATTATGAAAAATTTTCCGGGTCAAAAAAATTCCCACCAAAAAGTTTATTCCCAATGGTCGTAAATTCCCATATCAGAATTTTCCTACGGTCAAAAGGAATTAGGTCAAAGAATTTTCCCCACGTCACAAAATTTTTTCGCGGTCATCAGAATATTCAAGGTCGTAAATTCGGGCATCGAAATTTTCCCCCACAAGAATTTTCCCCACGGTCAAGAATATTCACGGTCAAAGAATTTTCCCCACGATCACAAGAATTTTCCCCACAGTCATCAGAATTCCAGATCAAAGAATTTTCCAGGTCGAAGAATACCCTACGATTAAGAATATTCCCACATAAGAATTTTCCCCACAGTCACAAAAATATTCCAATGGTCGTAATAGTCCCATGGTCATCAAAATTTTTCCCCACGGTCAAAAGGATTTTCCCCACGGTATAAAATTTCCGCTGTCGAAAACTTTCCCACGTTCTAAAGTTTTTTTCCCACGGTCTTAGATTTTCCCCACGGTCATAAGAATATTCCCAAGGTCACAAAAATTTTTCAAAGGTAATCGAATTTTCCCCACGGTCGAATTTTCCCTACGGTCAGAATTTTCCAGGTCAAAGAATTTTCCCCATTTTTGAATACCCACTCGAAAATATTCCGGTCACTGAATTTTCCCCCACGGTCACAAGAATTTTCCCCACAATCAAAGAATAACCTTTCAAAGAAATTTTCCCCACGGTCTTAAGAATTTTTCCCAGGTCTTGGGAATATTCCCAGGTCATAAGAATTTTCCCAAGTCAGGAAATTTTCCCCACCGTCAAAAAAATTTTCCCAATAATCGTAATAGTCCCATGGTCATCAGAATTTTCCTCAGCCAAAGGATATTCCCCACGGTCATAAGAATTTTTTAGGTACAAAATTTTTAATTTAATTTATTCCATGGTCATCAAATTTTCCCCAGGGCAGAATTTTCCCAGGTCGAAATATACGGTCATCAAAATTTTTTCCCGGGGCAAAATAACTTTCCCACAGTAAAAAGATTTTCCAATGGTCAATATTCCCACGGTCATCAGAATTTTCACGGTCATAAGGATTTTCCCCACGGTCATAAGAAATTCCACACAAAATTTTTCTCGGGGTCATCGAATATTCACACGGTCGAAATTCCACGGTCATCAATTTTTTCCCAGGTAATAAGAATTTTCCCCACGGTCGGAATATTCAATCAAAGAATTTTCCCAGATCACAAGAATATTCCCACAGTCATCAGAAAACCCCAGTTCAAAGTTTTTCCCCACTAAAAATTTTCCCAACAAGAATTTCCACAAAAAATACCCACTTTTAAAGAATTTTCCCCAAAAAAAAATTTAAAAATTGAAGGGTCATAAATTTTCCCTTGTAAAAGGATATTCCCAAATCAAAAAGCCCCTAAAATTTTGGTTAAATTTTTATAAATTTTTCATTTTTCAAATTTCATAAAATGGAACAAAAAAGAAACCCCAGCAAGCCTGTTGGCCCATACGGGAGGTTTTTAAAACCCCCATAACAAACATTTGACCAACTAATTTTAAACCCCCCAAGAAAACGCCCCGATGTGCAAGCCCCTCTCAAATCCAACCCTCCCACTCATGATTATCCAACCTAAAAAAAACTACCCAAAGTCCTACCCTCAAAAACCCCAACTAGTGATGTTCCATCATCAATACCCTATTTCCAAACCAATATTTTCCCCATGCCCTTCAAAATCAAATTTATCTAATTTAAATCCAATGCGGGTTTTTTTGGAGATACCCTCAAGATTGTTAATACCCCCTTTTTTAATACCATTTTCCCACCATACACTTCGATCAGGCCCCCTCATTCTTCCCCCAAAAAGGGGAATGAATTTAAGGTCTTCAATTTTTCTTCAAAAGGAAGATTTCAATACTTTTTTAATTTATATCCAGCTGAATGTTTTTTTAACGAATTTTTTCCCATTTTTAATATAAAACCGAATTGAGCCATTTTGGGTGAGGCCTTTTAAAGATAGTGCATTGACCCCCTGGACTTTTGTTACACTTTTAATAAACCCAAAATCGCCTTATTACGAGCGGGCATTGCTTTTTTTAAGGTTTTACCATAACCCCAAGCCCTTTTTTCGCAACTGTTTTGGGCCCTAGGCAAATACGGTCATCAGAATTTTCCCAGGGTCAAAAGAATATTCACACAGTCAAAAGATTATTCCAATGGTCGTAATATTCCCACGGTCATCGGAATTTTCCACTAAATAAGGATATTCCCACGGTCATAAAATATTCCAACGGTCACAAAATTTTTCCCCCGCTCATCAGAATATTCAAGGTCGTCATATTCCTAGGGATGAGAATTTTCCCACAGTCATCAAAATATTCCCTTGTCACAAGAATGTTCCCACGGTCACAAGAATATTCCCACGGTCATAAGAATAATCCAATGTCATAAGAATATTCCCCCGGTCTAAGAATATTCCCAAGTTCAACAGAATTTTTCCAAGGTCATGAAGAATATCCACGGTCGTAAGAATGTTCCACGGTCTAAAATATTCCCACTGACTTAAGAATATTCCCACGGTCATAAGAATATTCCACACACATAGAATATTCCCAGAGTCACAAAAATATTCCAATGGTCGTAATATTCCACGGTCATCAGAATTTTGCACGGACATCAGGATATTCCCAAGAGCATAATATTCCTACGGACATCAGATATTTCCACTGTCATAAGAATCTTATCATGGTCAGGGAATGTTTCCCACTGTCACAAGAATTTTCTCACGGTCATAAGAATATTCTCACGATAATAATATTCCCACGGTCACAAGAATATTCCCCCGGTCACAAGAATATTCCCACGGTCACAAGAATATTCCACGGACACATGAATATTTCCACGGTCATAAGAATATTTCCACGGTCATAAGAATAATCCACGGTCAAAAGAATATTCCACAGACATAAGAACAATCCCATGGTAATAAGAATAATTTATGGTCATAAGAATAATCCTATGGTCATAAGAATAATCCCATGGTCATAAGAATAATCCAGGTCATGAGAATAATCCCATGGTCATAAGAATATACCCACGGTCGCAAGAATATTCCCACGGTGATCAGCATTTTCCACGGTCATAAGAATAATCCACGGTCAAAAGAATTTTCCACGGTCATGTGAATATTCTCACAATTATAAAAATATTCACAAGATCACAAGAATATTCCTAAAGTCGTAATATTCCCACGGTCATAAGAATATTCCCACGGTCATAAGAATATTCCCACGGTCGTAAGAATGTTCCAGGGTCAAAAGAATTTTCCAGGTCTTAAGAATATTCGGCCAAAATATTTCACGGAAAGAAATTCTGCAAAAGAAATTCCAAGGGTTTAATATTCTCACGCCATCGAATTTTCCCACTGTAAAGGATACCCCGGGCCAATTTTCCAATGATGAAAAAAACCCAAGGTCGAATTCGGCCCATCAAAATTTTCCCCAGGTCATAAGAAACCCCAGTTCGAAAAAATTTTTCCCAGGTTTTAAGAATTTTCCCCCGTCATGAAAATTTTTTCCACGGTCATGGGGTTTCCCCACGGTCAAAAAAATTTTCCCCAGTCACAAAAATTTTTCAAACGGAATTGGAATTTTCCCCAGGTCGAAATTCCTACGGTCATAAAATTTTTCCCACGGTCAAAGAATATTCCCACGTTCTGTTTTTCCCCCAAAGGCAAGAATTTTCCCCACGGTCATGAGAATTTTCCCACGGTTGTATTTCCCCGTAAGAATATTCCCCACGGTCACGAAACCCCAGGTCACGAAAATTTTCCCCCACGCTAAGAAAAACCCCAGGTCAAAAGAATTTTGGTCAAATATTCCATCAAGAAATTCCAACGGTCTTGAATTTTCCCCACGGTCATAAGAATATTCCCCATAAAAAAATATTCCAATGGTCGTAAATACATGGTCATCAAAATTTTTCCCGGTCATAAGGATACCCCCACTCAAAGAATATTCCACTGTCAAAAAAAATTTTCCCCAGGTCGTAAATTCCCATGGTCAGAATTTTTCCCCATTTCATCAGAATTTTCCAGGGTCGAATATACGGTCAAGAATTTTTCCCCGGGGTAAAAAATAATATTCCCCAGCCGATTATTCCAATGGTGTTTTTCCCCATGGCCCAAATTTTCCCACGGTCATAAGGATATTCCCGGTTAAAAATTCCCAGGTCCCTTTTTCCGCGGTAAAGAATATTCACACGGTCAATATTCTAGGGTCATCAGAATTTTCCTACGGAAAAAAAAAATTTCCAGGTCGGAAATTCACAGGGGTCACAAGAATTTTCCCCAGATCACAAGAATTTTCCCCACAGTCATCGAAAAACTAAGATCATAAAATTTTCCCCGGGTCGAAGAATATTCACTCATAAGAATATTCCCCATATAAAGAATTTTCCCCACAGTCAAAAAAATATTCCAATGGTCGAAAACCGGGTTTTATGAATTTTCCTCGCAAAGGATTTTCCCCAGGGCAAAAAATTTTCTGGTAAAAAAAAGTTACCCCCTTTGTTTTTCCCATTTTAAAATTTTCCCCACTATAGAATTCCAAGAACTAAAACATAAGAAAAGGGAACACTGCAGAAAGCCTGTTCCAACTGGAAGGTTTTTTCACACCCGTCCCCCCAACAAACATTTGCCCAAAACAAATTTTTAAGCCCCCCAAAAGGAAAGCCCCATAAAAGTCCATCTAAAATCCAACCCCTCCCACTCATGTCTTATCCAACCTAAATTTGAAATCCCAAAGCCAGCCTAAAACCCCAACCCGGGGAGACTGTTCCACCATCAACTCCCCTTTTCCAAACCAATATTTTCCATGCCCTTTTTAAATCTAAACTTATCAAATTTAAATCCATTTCGGGCTTCGGAAAAAGGAGTTTTCCCCCCTTTTAATACCTATTTCCCACTTATACAATTGATCATCCCCCTCATTTTTCTTCAAAAGGAATGAACTAAGAGTTTCAATTTTTCTAAGGAAGATTTCAAATGTATGTATTAATTTTAGTCATCCACGAACTTTTTTCAAAATTTTAGTCCATCTGTAAAGGAATTTAAAATTTGGGTAAATGGGGTGGGGCCCTTACAAATGTGGGGGAACCTCTACTTATGTTGCTTACATTTTTTGGATATAAACCAGAACTATTTGCCTTATTACCGTTTAGGCTTTGGGGTTTCGGGTTTTTGCTTCCCATAACCTCAAGTTTTTGAAACGAGAAAAAGCCCATGCAATACGGTCATCAAATTTTTCCGGGTCAAAAGTATTCACACAGCAAAAAAATTTTTCCCCAAATGGCGAAACCCACGGTCATCAAAATTTTTCCCACAAATAGATTTTCCCCAGGTCATAAAAAATTTTCCCAACCCCAAAAATTTTTCCAGCTCATCAGAAATTCCCCAAGGTCGTCATATTCCAGGGACAGAGAATTTTCCACAGTCATAAAAATATTCCTGGTTACAAGAATGTTCCATTTACAAGAATTTTCCCCAGGGTCACAAGAATATTCCACCCCCCAAAGAATAACCCATTTAAAGAATATTTCCGGTCGTGAATATTCCTCCAAGAATTTTTCCGGGGGGAAGAATTTTCCCCAGGGTCGGGAATATTCCCAGCAAAGAATTTTCCCCCGGTCAAAAAATTTTCCCCACGGTCGGAATGTTCCCCGGCGAATTTTGACTCTGAATATTCCCACGGTCAAAAATTTTCCACGGTCATAGGGATTTTCACACGGTCAAAGGGGTTTTCCCCCGGAAAAGAATACCCCTATCAAAAAAATTTTAACGGTAACGAATTTCCCCACGGTCGTAATTTTGGGTCATCAAAATTTTCCACGGCATAAGAATATTCCCACGGTCGAAGGGATTTTCCCCAGGTCGTAAGAATATTCCCACGGTCACGAATATTCCACAGCAAAGAATAACCCCACGGTAAAAAGAATTTTCCCGGTCGGAAACCCCACGGTCTTAAGAATTTTCCCAATGGTCTTAAGAATTTTCCCCAGGTCATAAAATTTCCCCACAGTCACAAAAAATTCCAATGGTCGTAAGTCAAGGTCATAAATTTTTCCCCCTCGGTCATAAGGATACGCCAGGTCATGAATATTCCCACGTCAAAAAAATTTTCCCAGGCGTAATTTTCCCCATGGTCAAAAATTTTTCCCCACTCAGAATGTTCCCAGGGCGTAATATACGGTCATGAATTTTCCGGGCAAAAAATACCAACAGTAAAAGATTATTCCAAGGGACGAAATTAAGGTCATCAAATTTTTCCCCAGGTCATGGGGATTTTCCCCAGGGCAAAGAATATTCCTAGGTAAAAAAAAAATTTCACGGTCATCAAAATTTTCCCCACGGTTAAGAATATTCCAAGTCGAAGAATATTCCACTCACAAGAATATTCCCAGGTCATCAGAATAACCCCACGGTCAAAAAATTTTTCCCCACGGTCAAGGGGAATATTCCCACGGTCTAAGAATATTCCACAGTAAAAGAATTTTCCCCAAAAGGGGAATATTCCCACGCTATTCAATGGTCGTAATAGTCCCATGGTCATCAGAATTTTCTCTCATAAGGAATTCCCGGCAAAAATTTTCCCCCGGTAAAAAAGTTTTGGTCAATATTCCCATGGTCATCAAAATTTTCCAGGTCATAGAATATTCAGCCGTAATATACGATCAAAATTTTCCCCCCAGGTCAAAAGAATATTCACAGTAAAAAAAGATTATTCCATGGTCAAACCCAAGGAAACGAATTTTTCCCCACAACATGGGGATACCCCAGGTAAAAAAATATTCCCAGGTCAAAAAAATTTTTACGCCAAGAATATTCCCAAATGTAATTTTCCTGGGGCGGATTTTCCCCACATCAAAAAAATTCCCTGCTAAAAGAATATTCCCACGGTCATAAGAATAATCCCCGGTCATGAAATTCCACGGTCGAATGAATGTTCCAGGTCAAAAAAACCCCCACGATTTAAGAATTTTTCCCCCAAGGTCATAAGAATATTCCAAACATAAGAATTTTCCCCACAGTCAAAGAAACCCGATCACAAAAATTTTCCCAAAGGTCGAAATTCACGGCAATGAATTTTCCAGGTCTTGAATATTCCAGGTCAAAAATTTTTCCCAGGCAAACCCCAAGGTCATCGGGTTTTTCCACGGTCATGGGATTTCTAAACAAAATTTCCCCTAGGGAAAACAGATTTTTCCACTGTATAAGAATCATCATGGTCATGGAATTTTTTTACGTCCAAAAATTTTTCCCAGCAAAAATATTCTCCTAATAATATTCCAGGTCACAAGAATTTTCCCCGATCGAAAGAATATCCACCAAAAGAATTTTCCCCACGGACAATGAATATTTCCACAGTCAAAGAAAAACCCCGGTCATAATTTTCCCCACAGAAAAAGAAAAACCCCATTTTAGAAAATCCCCTTAAAGAATAACCCCATTTGAAAACCCATGGCCAAGAATTTCCCAGGTCATAAGAATAATCCCATGGTCATAAGAAAAACCCCAGGTCGAAAGAATTTTCCCCAAGGGATCAAAATTTTTCCCCACGGTCATAAGAATTTTCCCCACTCAAAAAAAATTTTTCCCCACGGTCATGAAATTCTCACAAAAAAAAAACATTCAGATCCGAATATTCAAAAGGGAAAAATTTTCCCCACGGTCATAAAAAAATTTTCCCCAGGGTCATAAGAATTTTCCCCACGGTCGTGAATGTTCCACGGTCGTTTCCCCAGGCAAGAATTTTCCCCAACCTATTCTCGGGCCAAGAATATTCCTCAGCCACGAATATTCCATGTGGAAATTCTCACCATCAGAATTTTCCCAGGTCAAAAGGATATTCCGGCAATGAATATTCCCATGGTCACAAAATTTTCCCAAATGTAATATCCAGGGCCCAAAATTTTTCCCCCAAGGTCATAAGAATTTTCCCCACGTTCTAAAAATTTTTCCACGGTCTTGAATTTTCCCCACGGTCAAAATTTTCAAGGTCATGGATATTCGGGTCATGAATTTTCCCCACGGTCAAAAAATTTTTCCCAGGTAATCGAATTTTCCCCACGGTCCACCACGGTCACAAAATTTTTCCCCACGGTCGAATATTCATGGTCATCAAAATTTTTCCCCCGGTCATCGAATTTTCCCCGGTCTTAAGAATATTCCAGGGTCAAAGAATTTCCCCGTCACAAAAATATTCCATGGTCAATTATCCCATTATCAGAATTTTCCAACGGTCATGGGATATTCCCAGGTATAAAAAATTTTCCCCGGTCGAAAGAAATCCACCTTCAAAAAATTTTTCCACGGTCTAAGGAATTCCCACGGTCATGAATTTTCCAAGGTTTTAAAGAAATTCCCCAGATTTTAAGAATTTTCCCCGGTCAAGAATATTCCAGGTCCAAGAATATTCCCACGGTCACGAATATTCACAATCATAAGAATAATCCCACGGTCATAAGAATTTTTCACGGTTAAGAATATTCCCCCAAGAATTTTCCCCACGGTCTTGGGAAACCCCACGGTCATAAAAATTTTCCCCCACAGCAAGAATATTCAAACCCCCCAAAAAAATTTTCCCAAGGGTCGTAAGCCCCATGGTCATCAGAATTTTCCTCGGTCATAAGGATATTCCCAGGTCAAAAGAATTTTCCCACGGTCAAAAAAATTTTTTTCCAGGCAATTCAGGTCATCAAATTTTCCCAGGGCATCAGAATATTCAGGGTCGTAATCCCAAAGAATTTTCCAGGCTAAATTTTTCCCAGAAAAAGATTATTCCAATGGCTTATTCACCACGGGAATTTTCCCACGGCAAAGGATACCCACTCATAAGAATATTCCACTGTCACAAAATTTTTCGCGGCAAGAATATTCACAGGTCGTTTTTCCCTAGGTCACAGAATTTTCCCAGGAAAAGAAATTCCACGGCGTAAGAATATTCAACGGTCACAAGAATTTTCCCCACGATAAAAGAATATTCCCACAGTCATCAGAAAAACCCCCATGATCATGAATTTTCCACGGTCAAGAATATTCCCACGATCTTAAGAATTTTCCCCAGGTCATAAAAAATTTTCCCCACTCAAAAGAATATTCCCACAGTCACAAAAAACCAATGGTCGTAAGTCCCATGGTCATAAAATTTTTCCAACGGTCATAAGGATATTCCCATTTCATAAGAATTTTCCCTTCTGTCGAAAAAATTCCACGTTTAAAGAATTTTCCCAGGTTTAAGGGATTTTCCCCAAGGCCAAAAATTTTCCCCACGGTCGAAAAAAATTTTTCGGTTAATGAAAAAATTTCCCAAGGGTCGTAATATTCCTAGGGTATAGAATTTTCCTTTTTCATAAAATATTCCATTTAAGAATTTTCCCCATGGTCGTAAGAATTTTCCACGGTCCAAGAATTTTCCCACGGAAAAAAAATTTCCATGACTTGAATTTTCCCCACGGTCAAAGAATTTTCCCCACACACAAAAAATATTAAGAGTCAAAAAATTCCCAATGGTCGAAATTTTCCCCTTGGTCATAGAATTTTTCCCGGTAAAGGAAATTTGGGTCAAAAATTTTCCACGGTCAAAATTCTACTCATGAATTTTCCGGCATCAGGATTTTCCCAAGAGAAATTTTCCTGGACATGATTTTTCCCCCATGCATAAGAATTTTCATGGCATGGGAATGCCCTGCTGTCACAAGAATTTTTCAGGGCAAGAATATTTGATAATATTCACACGGTCACGAAATTCAGGGGTCCGGGAATTTTCCCCACGGTCCAAAAAATTTCCCAACACATGAATTTTTCCCACGGTCATAAAATAATCCAGGTAAAAAGAATATTCCACAGACAAAAGAAAACCCCTGGAAAGAATAATTTTTGGTCATGAATAATACCATGGCCAAAAAAATCCCAGGGCAGAAATAACCAGGGTCATAAGAATATCCCCAGGCCAAGAATTTTCCCCAGGTATCGCTTTTTCCCCACGGTCATAAGAATTTTCCCCACGGTCAAAAAATTTTCCAGGCGTGAATATTCTCCCAATTTAAAAAATTCAAAAGACCCCAAAGAATTTTCCCCAAAGTCGTAATACCCCCAGGCATAATATTCCACCCCAAAGAATATTCTTTTGGCTTGGAAACCCAAAATTTAAGAATATTCCAGGCCTTGAATATTCCAGGTCACAAGAATATTCCCCCACAATTAAGAAAACCCCACGGTCTTTGGGGTTTTTTCCCCACGGCTTGAATATTTCCACGGTCTTAGAATTTTCCCACGGTCATGTTTTCCCCGAAAGGAATATTCCACCGTCACAAAAAATTTTCCCAAATGGGCAAGCCCATGGTCAAAAATTTTCCTGTATTGAACCTATCATAAGAATTTTCCCCACGGTCACAAAAAGTTTTCCCTGCAATATTCGGGCATCGAATTTTCCAGGTAAAGAATTTTCCAATGAATATAGGTCATGAATTTTTCCGGGGGCCCAAAAACCCTACAGTCAGATTTTTCCCAATGGCGAATATTAACGGCACGAATTTTCCAGGTCATGGGGATATTCCCCGGTCAAAAAATTTCCCAGTCAAAAATTTTTTTTCGAATAGAATTTTCACACGGCTAATTCCACGGTCAAATTTTCCACGGAAAAGAAACCCACGGTCGGAATTTTCAAGGTCAAAAATTTTCCCACGATCACAAGAATTTTCCCCGTCATCAGAATAACCCCCAGATCAAAGAATTTTCCCAGGTCAAGAATTTTCCCCAAGATTTTAAAAAATATTCCCCGGGTCATAAAATATTCTCCAGTATAAGAAATTCCCAGTCAAAAAATATTCCAAGGGTTTTAAATAGTCCCATGGTCAAAATTTTCCCCTTGGTAAAAGGATATTCCACGGTCATAAAAATTTTCCCAGGTAAAAAAAGTTATCCCACGGTCGTTTTTCCCCATGGTCCCCAAAATTTTTCCCCCACCACGAAATTATAAGAAAAAAAACATATAAAAAGGCTGAAGCCTTTTGGGCCCATACAGAGGTCTTAACCTGCCCACAACAAACATTTGACCAACGAATTTTCAATGCCACCCAAGAAACAAGCTCCGATGTGCAAGTCCTCTCAAACCAACCCTCCCACTCATGTACTTATCCAACCTAAATTTGAAACTACCCAAAGTCCTAGCCTCAATAACCCAACTAGGTAGACTGTTCCACTCATCAACTCACCCTATTTCCAAACCAATACTTTCCTATGTCCTTTCTAAATCTAAACTTATCTAATTTAAATCCATTACTGCGGGTTCTCTCTGAGAGATATCCTCAAGACCTTTGTTAATACCCCTTTTTATTAATACCTATCTTCCACTTATACACTTCGATCAGGTCTCCTCATTCTTCGTCTAACAAGTGAATGTAATTTAAGAGTCTTCAATCTTTCTTCATAAGGAAGATTTCTAATACTATGTATTAATTTAGTCATCCTACGCTGAATGTTTTCTAACGAATTTATGTCCATTCTGTAATATGGAGACCAGAATTGAGCTGCATAATGTAGGGAGGCCTTACTAATGATGATAAAGCTGCAGTATGACTCTGGACTTCTGTTGCTTACACTTTGATATAAATCCAGTAATCTATTTGCCTTATTACGTACGCTTAGGCATTGCTGTCTTGTTTAAGGTTGTTGCTTACCATAACCCCCAAGCCCTTTCGCAATCTGTATGGCTAAGTCCTACGGTCGTAATATACGGTCATCAGAATTTTCCCAGGTCAAAAGAATATTCACACAGTCAAAAGATTATTCCAATGGTCGTAATATTCTACGGTCATCGGAATTTTTCCCACTAACATAAGGATATTCCCACGGTCATAAAAATATTCCAACGGTCACAAAATTTTTCCCACGCTCATCAGAATATTCCCAAGGTCGTCATATTCCTAGGACATGAGAATTTTCCCACAGTCATCAAAATATTCCCTTGTCACAAGAATGTTCCACTGGTCACAAGAATATTCCCACGGTCATAAGAATAATCCTACATGTCATAAGAATATTCCCACGGTCAAGAATATTCCCAAGTTCAACAGAATTTTTCCAAGGTCATAAGGAATATTACCACGGTCGTAAGAATGTTCCACGGTCTAAAAAATATTCCACTGACTTAAGAATATTCCCACGGTCATAAGAATATTCCCACACACATAAGAATATTCCCAGAGTCACAAAAATATTCCAATGGTCGAATATTCCCACGGTCATCAGAATTTTCGCACGGACATCAGGATATTCCCAAGAGCATAATATTCCTACGGACATCAGATATTTCCCACTGTCATAAGAATCGTATCATGGTCAGGGAATGTTTCCACTGTCACAAGAATTTTCTCACGGTCATAAGAATATTCTCACGATAATAATATTCACACGGTCACAAGAATATTCCACGGTCACAAGAATATTCCACGGTCACAAGAATATTCCTCACGGACACATGAATATTTCCACGGTCATAAGAATATTTCACGGTCATAAGAATAATCCCACGGTCAAAAGAATATTCCTACAGACATAAGAACAATCCATGGTAATAAGAATAACTCATGGTCATAAGAATAATCCCATGGTCATAAGAATAATCCCATGGTCATAAGAATAATCCCAGGGTCATGAGAATAATCCCATGGTCATAAGAATATACCCACGGTCGCAAGAATATTCCCACGGTGATCAGCATTTTCCCACGGTCATAAGAATAATCCCACGGTCAAAAGAATTTTCCCACGGTCATCGTGAATATTCTCACAATTATAAAATATTCACAAGATCACAAGAATATTCCCAAAGTCGTAATATTCCCACGGTCATAAGAATATTCCCACGGTCATAAGAATATTCCCACGGTCGTAAGAATGTTCCCACGGTCAAAAGAATTTTCCCACGGTCTTAAGAATATTCCCATGGCCATAATATTCCCACGGTTATAAGAATATTCCTCAGCAACAAGAATATTCCAATGGTGGAATATTCTCACTGCCATCAGAATTTTCCCACTGTCATAAGGATATTCCGGTCATATGAATATTCCAATGATGACAAAATTTTCCCAAGGTCGTAATATTCCCAAGGCCATCAGAATTTTCCCACGGTCATAAGAATATTCCCACGTTCCAAGAATTTTCCCACGGTCTTAAGAATATTCCACGGTCATGAGAATTTTCCCACGGTCATAGATATTCCCACGGTCATAAGAATATTACCACGGTCACAAAATTTTTCAACGGTAATCAGAATATTCCATCGGTCGTAATATTCCTACGGTCATCAGAATTTTCCACGGTCATAAGAATATTCCCACGTTCTAAAGAATTTTCCCACTGTCTTAAGAATATTCCACGGTCATGAGAATTTTCCCACGGTCATAAGGATATTCCCACAGTCGTAAGAATATTCCCACGGTCACAAGAATATTCCCACGGTCACAAGAATATTCCCACAGTCATAAGAATAACCCCACGGTCAAAAGAATTTTCCACGGTCGTGAGAATATTCCCACGGTCTTAAGAATATTCCAACGGTCTTAAGAATATTCCCACGGTCATAAGAATATTCCCACAGTCACAAAAATATTCCAATGGTCGTCAGTCACATGGTCATCAGAATTTTCCTCGGTCATAAGGATACGCCCACGGTCATAAGAATATTCCACTGTCACAAAATTTTCCCATGGTCGTAATTTTCCCCATGGTCACCAGAATTTTTCCCCACGGTCATCAGAATATTCCACGGTCGTAATATACGGTCATCAGAATTTTCCCAGGGTCAAAATAATATTCCCACAGTCAAAAGATTATTCCAATGGTCGTAATATTCCCATGGTCATCATAATTTTTCCACGGTCAAAAGGATATTCCGGTCATAAGAATTTTCCCCCGGGTCAAAAAATTTCCCCGGTCAAAAAAAATTTAGGGCCCCAGAATTTTCCACGGTCGGGAATTTTCCCCCGGCCCAAAGAATTTTCCCCACGGTCAGGGAATAACCCCAGGTCATAAAATTTTCCCCGGTCGAAAGAATATTCCCCGGTCTTAAAAATTTTCTCAGCCGGAATATTCCACATATAAATTTTCCCCACAGTAAAAAAATTTTCCCAATGGTCGTAAATCCATGGTCAAAAAATTTTCCTCGGTCAAAAGGATATTCCGGTCATAAGAATATTCCACGGTCTAAAAATTTTTCCCACGGTGGGGATTCCCATGGTCCAAAATTTTTCCCACGGTCATCAAAATTTCCTACTGTCGTAAATACGCAAATTTTCCAGGGCAAAAGAATATTCCCAGTAAAAAGATTATTCCAATGGTCGTAATATTCCCAGGTCATCGAATATTTCCCACAACATAAGGATATTCCACGGTCAAAAAAATATTCCCCGGTCAAAAAAATTTTTCCCACGCCTCAGAATTTTCCCAAGGTCGTATTCTAGGGGGGAATTTTCCACAGTCATCAAAATATTCCTTCCAAGAATATTCCAGGGTCATAAGAATAACCCAGGTCATAAGAATTTTCCAGGTCAATGAATGTTCCCGGTTAAAAAAATATTCCCAGGACTTAAAATTTTCCCAAGGTCAAAATTTCCCCACACACAAAAAATTTTCCCCACAGTCTAAAATTTTCCCCAGAGTCAAAAAAATATTCCAAGGGTCGTAAATTCCGGAAACGAATTTTCCCCAGGTCACAAAAATTTTTCCCACTAAAACAACGGTCTAGGATTTTCCCGGTCATTGGATTTTCCCCGATAAATATTCCTGGGGGGACGCAGATTTTCCACTGCATAAGAATCTTACATGGTCATGGAATGCACTTCAAAGAATTTTCACGGTCATAAAAGAATATTCTCACGATAATAATTTTCCCCGGTCACAAAAATTTTCCCCACGATGGGGAAAGAATACTCCGTCAAAAATTTTCCCCAGGGACACATGAATATTTCCACAAAAGAATAATCCACGGTTATTCACAGACATAAGAAAAACCCCATTTCAAGAATAACCAGGGTCTAAAAATAACCCCTTTTGGGTAAAATAACCCCATGGTCAAAAGAATAATATGGTCATAAGAATAATCCCATGGCTAAGAATATACCCACGGTAAAAAAGAATTTTCCCCAGGTGATCATTTTTCCCGGTCATAAAAAATTTCCCACGGTCAAAAGAATTTTCCACGGTCTGTAAAATTTCTCACAAAAAAAAAACATTCAAGATCAAAAGAATATTCCCCTTTTCGTAATTTTCCCCAGGGTATAAGAATTTTCCCAGGTCATAAGAATATTCCACGGTCGTGAATTTTCCCCATAAAAAAAAATTTTCCCCCATTTTAAAAGAATTTTCCCCAAGGCCATAATTTTCCCCAAATATAAGAATATTCCCCAGCCACAAGAATTTCCCAATTTTTAATATTCTCAGGCCTAAAATTTTCCCCACGGTCATGGATATTCCGCTCATGAATACCCCATGGTCAAAAATTTTCCCCAAGGCAATTTCATGCCAAGAATTTTCCCGGTCTAAAAAATTTTCCCCATTCTAAAGAATTTTCCAGGTCAAGAATTTTCCCCCACGGCCCCAAATTTTCCCACGGTCATAAGGATTTTCCCCGGGGCATGAATATTCCAAGTCACAAAAATTTTCCATGGTAATCGAATTTTCCCCACGGTCGTAAACCAGGTCAGCAAAATTTTTCCCCACGGTCGTAATATTCCTCGGTCAGCAAAATTTTTCCCCAGGGTCAAAAGAATATTCCAGGTTATAAGAATTTTCCACGGCCAAAAAGTTTTCCCCAGGTCGAAAATTTTCCCCATGGTCATCAAAATTTTTCCCCACGGCATCGAATATTCCACGGTTTTAAAGAATTTTCCCCAGGTCAAAAGAATTTTCCCCAAAGTCACAAAATTTCCTATGGTCGTAATAGTCCCTGGTCATCAAATTTTCCAACGGCAAGGATATTCCGGCATAAGAATATTCCTGCTGTCGAAAGAATATTCCAGTTCAAAAGATTTTCCACGGTCTTAAGGATTTTCCCCACGGTCATCAAATTTTCCACGGTCATGAATTTTCCCCAGGTCTTAAGAATATTCCACGGTCGAAAAATTTTCCCCACGGTCAAAAGAATACCCCACGGTCAAAAGAATATTCCACAATCATAAGAATAATCCAGGTCATAAAATTTTCCACGGTTTTAGAATTTCCCCAGGTTTTAAAGAATATTCCAGGTCTTGGAATTTTCCCCACGGTCATAAGAATTTTCCCACAGTCATGGAATTTCACGTCACAAAAATTTTCCCAATGGTCAAAGCCCCGGTATGGGGTTTTTCCCCTCGGTCAAAAGGATTTTCCCCACGGTCATAAAAACCCACGGTAAAAATTTTTCCCAGGTCGAATTTTCCCCATGGTCATAAATTTTTCCCCCCGGTAAAGAATATTCCCACGGTCGAAATACGGTCATCAAAAAATTTCCCCCAGGGTCAAAAAAAATTTCACAGTAAAAAGATTTTCCCAATGGTCGTTAAATTCCCAGGTCATAAAATTTCCCCACGGTCATGGATATTCCACGGTCATGAAATTCCCCCGCCCAAAAAATTTTTCCGGGTCATCAGAATATTCACAGGTCTTATTCCTCGGTCATCGAATTTTCCGAATGAATATTCCAGATCGTAAGAATATTCCCCGGTCACAAAAATTTTCCCCACGATCACAAAATATTCCCACAGTCATCAGAATAACCCCAGATCATAAAAATTTCCCCACGGTCAAAGAATTTTCCCCCGATTTAAGAATATTGGGGTCAAAAGAATTTCCACAGCTAGAATTTTCCACAGTCACAAAAATATTCCAATGGTCGTAATAGTCCACGGGCCCGGGAATTTTTCCCAACGGTCATAAGGATATTCCATAAAAGAATATTCCTTTTTCGAAAGAATATTCCAGTTTAAAAAATTTTTCCCCAGGTTTTAAGGATATTCCCCCTGAATATTCAGGTCGAAAAAATTTTTCAAAGGAATGGAATATTCCGGTCGAATTTTCCCTACGGTCATCAGAATTTTCCAGGCAAAGAATATTCCCAGTCAAAAGAATTTTCCCCATTCAAGAATATTCCCCGGTCGGAATTTTCCCCAGGGTCAAAAAATTTTCCCCACTGACAAAAATTTTCCCCACGGTCATAAAATTTCCCACACACACAAGTTTTCCCAAGAGTCACAAAAATATTCCATGGTTTAATATTCCGGGTATCAAATTTTTCCCCCGGTCTGGAATTTTCCCCAAAGGTCCTTTTCCCGGCGCCCGGTCATCAAATTTTGCCGGTCATCGGAAACCCAAGAGCATAATTTCCTAGACATCGATTTTTCCCCCCCCCCCCAAAGAATCTTTCGGGCGGGAATGTTTCCCTACAAGAATTTTCTCAGGTCATAAGAATATTCTCACGATAATATTCACCGGCCCAAAAGGAATTTACGGTCAAAAAGAATTTTCCCCATCAAAAGAATATTCCCGGAACTGAATTTTTCCCCACGGTCATAAGAATAATCCAGGCAAAAGAATATTCCCACAGACATAAGAAACAACCATGGAAAAGAAAAATCTCTGGCCAAAGAATAACCCCTTCATAAAAAAACCCCGGGTCATGAGAATAACCCCATTTAAGAATAACCCGGTCGAAAGAATTTTCCCAGGTGATCAGCATTTTCACACGGTCAAAGAATTTTCCCCAAGGTCAAAAAAATTTTCCACGGCCTGAATATTCTCACAATTTAAAAAATATTCCAAGATCCAAGAATTTTCCCAAAAGTCGAATACCCCAGGTCAAAAGAATTTTCCCCCGCTCATAAGAATATTCTCCCGGTCGTGAATGTTCCCTAAAAAGAATTTTCCCCAGTTTTAAGAATATTCCCATGGCCAAATATTCAGGTTATGGAATATTCCTCAGCCACGAAACAATGGGGTAATATTCTGGGCATCAAATTTTCCAAGGTCATAAGAAAATATTCCAAGTTCAAAGAATTATCCAGGTTTAAGTTTCCCCCGGTCAAAATTTTTCCCCCGGTTAAGGCCAGGCAAGAATTTTCCCCACGGTAAAAAAATTTTTAACTAATCGAATTTTCCCCACGGTCGAAAATTTTCCCAAGGTCATCAGAATTTTCCACGGGTCAAAGAATATTCACGTTCTAAAAAATTTTTCCCCAGGTCTTAAGAATATTCCAGGGTCATGAGAATTTTCCACGGTCATAAGGTTTCCCCCACGGTCGAATTTTCCCCAGGCCCAAAAAAAATTTTAAACGGTAATCAGAATTTTCCCACGGTCGTAATATTCCAGGTCATCATTTTTCCACGGTCATAAAAATTTCCCCCACGGTCGGGATTTCCACGGTCAAATGAAATTCCGGTCGGAATTTTCCCCACGGTCAAAGAACATTCCAAGTCATAAGAATAACCCGGTCAAAAAATTTTTCCCACGGTCGAAAGAATTTTCCCACGGTCAAGAATATTCCAACTCTTAGAATATTACGGTCAAAAGAATATTCCTCCCAAAATATTCCCAAGGGTCAAAAATACATGGTCATCAAATTTTCCTCCAAAAAGGAAACCCCCTCGGTAAAAGAATTTTCCCCACAGTAAAAAAAAATTTTCCCACTGTCGAAAATTTTCCCCATGGTCATCAGAATTTTCCCGGGGCCATAGAATTTCCCCACGGTCGTAATATACGGTCTAGTTTTTCCCGGGGTCGGGAATTTTCCCGCAGTCAAAATTTTTCCCAAAGGACGAAATTCCCGGGTCACTTTTTCCCCAGGTCGGATATTCCCGGTCAAAAGAATTTTCCCCACAGTCAAAAAAAATTTTCAAGGGAATAGAATTTTCCCCACGGTCGAAATTTTCCCAACGGTCATGAATTTTCCCACGGTCATAAGAATTTTCCCCAGGTCGTGAATATTCCCACGGCCCAAAGAATATTCCCACGGTCATCGAATAACCCCACGGTCGAAATTTTTCCCACGGTCGGGAATTTTCCCAGGTTTCAAGAATATTAAAACGCAGAATATTCCAAGTCAAAAGAATATTCCAACATAAAAAAAATTTTCCCAATGGTTTAATAGTCCATGGTCACAAATTTTCCCCGGTCAAAGAATTTTCCCACGGTAAAAAGAACCCAGGGTCATGTAATATTCTCTTTAAAAAATATTCAAAAGACCCCAAGAATTTTCCCCAAAGTCGTAATACAGGGTCTTAAAATTTTCCCCAGGTCAAAGAATTTTCCCCAGGTCAAAAAAATTTCCCCGAAAAAGAATTTTTCCCCACGGTTTTAAAGAATATTCCCTGGATAATTTTCCCTTTTTGGAATTTTCCCCTCAGCCAAAAGAATATTCCAATGGTGGGGTTAAATTCTCAGGGATCAAATTTTCCACGGCAAAAATTTACGTTCTAAAAAATTTTTCCCCACGGTCTTGGGAAACCCCGGCCAAATTCCCCCCGGTCATCAGGATATTCCCAGGTCAAAGAATTTTCCCCAGGGTCAAAAATTTTTTTCCACGTAATGAATATTCCACGGTCGAAAAATTTTCCCTACGGTCATCAAATTTTCCACGGTCTGGTTTCCCCACGGTCATAAGAATATTCCCCCCCAAAAATTTTTCCCCCGGCCCTTAATTTTTCCCGGTATAAAATTTTTCCCCAGGGCAAGAATTTCCGGTCTTGAATATTCCCGGTTTTAAAGAAACCCCACGGTCAAAGAATATTCCCAGAACAAAAATATTCAATGGTCGAAAGCCCCATGGTCACGGGTTTTTCCCCCACGGTTTGGGATACCCCCGGTCTCAATATTCCCACGGTCAAAAATTTTTCAAAGGTTGGGGAATTTCACGGTCGTAATATTCCTGGGTCATCAGAATTTTCCCCCGGTCATGAAAAATTCCCACGGTCTAAAAATATTCAAAGGTCCAAGAATACCCCGTCAAAGGGTTTCCCCACTATCAGAATAATCCAGATCGAACCCACGGTGAAAATTTCCCCAGATCTTAAAAATATTCCACGGTCATAAGAATTTTCCCCACAGTCATAAGAATTTTCCCCGTCCAAAATTTTCCCAATGGTCGTAAACCCATGGTCATCAAAATTTTTCCCCCAGGTCATTGATTCCCACAAGGAATTTTCCCTGCTGCGAAAGAATTTTCCCGTTTTTGGAATTTTCCACTGTCTTGGATTTTCCCCACGGCTAAAAAATTTCCCCAAGGTAAAAAAATTTTCAAAGGAAATTGGGAATTTTCCCCAATTCTAATATTCTACGGCTCAGAATTTTCCAGGTCGAGAATATTACGGTCTTAAGAATTTTCCCCGGGTCGTAAGAATATTCCAGGTCACTAAAATATTCCCTTTAAAAAGAATATTCCCATCAAAAAAAGAATAACCCCACGGTCAAAGAATTTTCCGGTCTTAAGAATATTCCGGTCTTAAGAATTTTCACGGTCTTGGGAATTTTCCCCCTTTTAAGAATATTCCACAGTCAGTTTCAGTCAAAAAAAATTTTCAATGGTCAAGCCCCATGGTCATGGGGTTTTTTCCTCGGTCTGGATTTTCCCCACGGTCATAAGAATATTCCCCCAAAAAAAGTTTTCCACGGTCGAATTTTTCCCCAGGGTAAAGAACCGGTCATCAGAATATTCCAGGGTCGTAAAAGGTCATCAAAATTTTTCCCCGGTCAAATAATATTCCAAGCAAAATTATTCAATGGTCAATTTTCCCCCGGTCATCAAATTTTTTGCCAGGAATGGTTTCCCCCGGCTGAAACCCCGTACTTTTTTTCGCGGTCATCAGAGATTCACACGGTCGAATTTTCCCCGGTCATCAAAATTTTTCCCCAGGGAATAAAAAAATTTAGGTTGAAAGAATTTTCCCCACGGCAAGAATATTCCACGGTCAAAAAAGTTTTCCCCTGTAATATTCCCATTAAAAGAATAACCCCAGATCTTTTTTTTCCCCCGGTTTTAAAATATTCCACGGTCAAGAATATTCCCCAGCAAAGAATTTTCCCCACAGTCCTTTCCAATGGTTTTAGTCCCTGGTCTAAATTTTCCCCTGGAAAGGATATTCCAGGGTATGAATGTTCCGGCGTTATCCACGGTCGTTTTCCCCATGGTCCGGGGTTTTCCCCAGGCACAGAAATTTCAAAAGAACAAAAGAACATAAGAAAAGCAGCACCGCAGCTCTTGGCCCCAAACGGGCAGGCCCTTTTCAATTGCCCCAAAACAAACATTTGACCAACCAATTTTTTAAATACCCCCCCAAAACAAGCCCCAAATGCAAGTCCTCCCCCAAATCCAATCCTCCCCCATGTTTACCCAAACCCCAAATTTAAACTCCCCCAAAGTCCTAGCCCAAAAACCCCAAAATTAGACTGTTCCACTCATCAACACCCTTTTTAAAACCAATACTTTCCTAGCCCTTTCAAATCTAAACTTATCTAATTTAAACCTTTTGGGCTCTCGGAGAAATATCCCAAGACCTTTTAATACCCCCTTTTTTACCTATCTTCCACATCCCTTTGATGGCCCCCTCTTCTTCTTAAAAGTGAATGTTTTAAGAGTTTAATCTTTCTTCATGGAAGATTTCAAACATGTTTAATTTAGCTCCTACGCTGAATTTTTTTAACGAATTTTTCCATTCTGAAATGGAGACCAGAATTCAGCTGATAATCTAGGTGAGGCCTACTAATGATTTTAAAGCTGCATGATCTGGGCTTCTGTTGTTTTAATTTTGAAAAAATCCCAGTAATTATTTTGAAGTACGCTTGGCATTGTGTCTTGGTTTAAGGTTGTTTTACCATAACCCCCAAATCCTTTTCGCAACTGTTTGGGTAAGTCCTACGGTCTAATATACGGTCTGAATTTTTTCCCCGGCAAAAAAAATTCACACAGTCAAAGATTTTCCAATGGTCTTAAAATTCCCGGGGCATCAAATTTCTCCCCCTAACATAAGGATATTCCCCGGTCATAAAATATTCCCAAAGGTCCAAAATTTTCCACGCTATCAGAATATTCCCAAGGTCGTAATATTCCTGGGGCAGGGGAATTTTCCCCCAGTCATCAAAAAAATTCCCACATCAAAATATTCCCCGGGCATGAATATTCCACGGTCACAAGAAATTCCCACGGTCAAAGAATAACCCACTGCTAAGAATTTCCCCGGTCGGGAAAATTCCCCAAAGGGCAACAAATTTTTCCACGGTCAAAGAATATTCCCACGGCAAGAATGTTCCACATCTAAAAAAATTTCACTGACTTAAGAATATTCCCAGGTCATAAAAATATTCCCCCAATAAGAATATTCCCGAGTCAAAAAAATATTCCAATGGTCAAATTCTCATAGTCATCGAATTTTTCCCGGTCAGGAATATTCCCAAGGTCACAAAAATTTTCCCACTGAAAATTCCCCCGGTCACAAAATTTTTGCAAGTCACGGATATTCCCAATAAATCCTACGGACATGATTTTCCACTGTCATAAAAATCTTATCATGGCGGGAATGTTTCCCCCGTCACAAAAATTTTTTAGGGTCTAAAGAATAATTTACGAAAAAATATTCACCGGTCACAAAGAAATTCCTTTTTGGAATATTCCCCCGTCACAAGAATATTCCGACAAGTTTTAAGGTCAAAAAATAACCCAATTTAAAAAAAAATTCCCCCGAATAAAAAAAACCATGGTAATAAAAATAATCTTGGGCATAAAAATAATCCCCCGGTATAAGAATAATCCCGGGGGCATGAGTAATCCCGGTTGAGAAAATACCCACGGTCGCAAGAATATTCCATGATCGCTTTTGGTCTAAGAATATTCCCCCGGGCAAAAAGAATTTTTCCCCCCGGGCATGTGAAAATTCTCCAAAAATTAAAAAATTCCCGATCCGAAATTTTTAAAGTCTAATATTCCCACGGTCAAAAAATATTCCCCCGGTCATAAAAAATATTCCATCGTAAGAATGTTCCCATGGTCAAAAAAAATTTTTCCCAAGGGTTAAGAAATTTCATGGCCAAAAATTCCCCTTAAAAGAAAATTCCTCAACAAGAATATTCCCCAAAGGTAATATTCTCACGGCCTCAGAATTTTCCCAGTATGGAATTTCCCCGGGGGCATGAATATTCCCATGAGCAAAAATTTTCCCGGGTAATTTCCCGGGCCCGTTTTTTACGGTCATAAGTTTCCAGATCTAAAAAATTTTCCCATTTTTTTAAAAATATTCCCCCGGTCCGGGGAAAATTTTCCCACGGTCAAAAGGGTATTCCCCCTATAAAAAATTTCCCCCGGTCCAAAAAAATTTTAGGGTTTAAACAGAATATTCCACGGTCAATTCCTACGGCATCAAATTTTCCCACGGTCATAAGAATTTCCCGGTCGAAAGGGTATTCCAGGTCTTGAATATTCCCACGGTCGAAATTCCCCCGGCACAAAAATTTCCCAGTCAAGAATAATCCGGCAAAAATTTTTCCCCCGGTCAAGAATATTCCCAGGGGCTTAAGAATATTCCAACGGGCTTAAAAAAATTCCCAGGGGCATGAATACCCCAATCCAAAATTTCCCAAAGGTGTAATAGTCACATGGTCATGAATTTTCCCCCGGGCATAAAAGGGTACGCCCAGGCAAAGAAAATTCCCCCAGTCACAAAAAAATTTTTCCACGGTCGTAATATTCCCATTCTCGAATTTTCCCCCGGTCATCAAATATTCCCCCGGGCGTAAATAGGGCATCAGAATTTTCCAGGGGCAAAAGAATATTCCCAGTCAAAAAATTATTCCAAAAATGAATTCCCCCGGTCATAAAAATTTTAGGGCATAAGGGTATTCCACGGTCAAAAAAATTCCACTACAAAAAAAAATTTTCCCCGGTCATCAGAATATTCCCAGGTCAAATTCCCACGGTTCAAATTTTCCCTCATAAAAATTTTCCACGGTCCAAAAATATTCCAGGTCATAAGAATAATCCATGTCATAAGAATATTCCACGGCGAAAAATATTTCAAGGTCAAAAAATTTTTCCCGGTTTAAAAATATTCCCCCGGTCGTAAGAATGTTCCCGATCTAAAATATTCCCGACCCAAGAATATTCCACGGTCATGAATATTCCCCACACCAAAAATATTCCCAGAGTCACAAAATATTCCAATGGGCAAATTTTAGTATGAATTTTTCTCTTGGGAAATTTTCCCCCGGTCAAAAATTTTCCACGGTCGTAAAAACCCACGGTCATCGAATTTTTCCGGTCATCAATATTCCAAAAGCATAATATTCCTGACATCAGATATTTCCACTGTCATAAGAACTTACATGGCGGGAATGTTTCCACTTCACAAGAATTTTTTCCGGTCATAAAAATAATCTCCGATAATAATATTTCCCCTTCCCCGAATTTAGTTCCGAAATTCCCCCGGGCACAAGAATATTCCCGGGCACATGAATATTTCCCGGTCTAAGAATAACCCACGGTCAAAAAAATATTCCAAGACATAAGAAAACCCCCGGTGGGAAAATCTCATGGTCATAAGAATAATCATGGTCAAAAAATAATCCCAGGGTCTGAGAATAATCCCATGGGCTAAAAATATACCCCCGGTCGCAGGAAAATTCCCACGGTGACGCTTTTCCCCCGGTCATGAATTTCCAGGTCAAAAAAATTTTCCCACGGGCATGTGAATTTCTCACAATTATAAAAAAATTCAAAAATCACAAGAATATTCCCAAAATGTTTTCCCCCTATAAAATTTCAGGGCATAAGAATATTCCCACGGTCGTAAAAATGTTCCCCTGGTCAAAAAAATTTTCCCGGCTTTGGGGAAAATTCCCATGGCCATAATATTCCCCGGGTTTTAAGAATATTCCCCCCAAAAAAGAATATTCCAAAAGGGGTTTTAAAATTCTCCGGATGAATTTTCCCGGTCATATATTCCCGCGGTCGAATTTCCCATGATGACAAAAAATTTTCCCCAAAGGGCGTAATATTCCCAAGGCCATGAATTTTCCCAGGCAAGTATTCCACGTTCTAAAGAATTTTCCCGGTCAGAATATTCCAGGCTGGGAATTTTCCACGGTCATAGGGTATTCCCAGGCATAAGAATATTCAGTCACAAAAATTTTCAACGGTAAAAGAATATTCCAGGGCTAATTCCTACGGTCTCAAATTTTTCCAGGAAGAATATTCCCCCGGGCTAAGGGGTATTCCCAGGTCGTGAATATTCCCAATACAAAAATATTCCCCCGGGCACAAGAATATTCCAGTCATAAAAATAAACCCCCGGTCAAAAAAAATTTTCCAGGTCAAAGAATATTCCGGTCTTGAAAATTCCCAAAGGTCTTAAAATTCCCCCCGGTCATAAGAATATTCCCACAGTCACAAAAAATTCCAATGGTGTAATAGTCACATGGTTCGAATTTTCCTCGGTCATAAGGGGTACGCCCAGGTCATAAAGATATTCCCCCGACAAAAAATTTTTCCACGGTGTAATTTTCATGGTTTAGAATTTTCCAGGTCATCGAATATTCCACGGTCGTTTTACGGTCATCAGTTTTCCAGGGTCAAAAGAATATTCCCACATAAAAAATTATTCCCTAGTGTAAATTTCCACGGTTTATAATTTTCCCCCGGCGGGGGTATTCCACGGTCTAAAAATATTCCCACGGTCACAAAAAATTTTCCCGGGCATCAGAATATTCCTATTTAATATTCCTTTCCGAATTTTCCACGGGCATAAAAATTTCACGGTCGTAAGAATATTCCACGGTCCGGGGTATTCCAAGGGCATCAGAATAATCCACGGGCATAAGAATTTTCCCCCCGGGCGGGAAAAAAATTTCCCAGGTCTTAAAAATATTCCCACAGTCATAAGGGTATTCCGGTCATAGAATATTCCCACGGTCAAAAAAATTTTTAGGTCGTAATTTCCCCTGGTCATCAAATTTTAAATTATCAGAATACCTACTTGTAATATCGATCAAATTTTCCCCGGGTCAAAGTTTTCCACAGTCAAAAAAATTATTCCAATGGTCGTAAATTCCCCCGGTCATCAGGATTTTCCGTCATCAGGATATTCCAAAAGGGATAATTCCGACATCAGATTTTCCCCCTGTCATAAGAATCTTATCATGGTTGGGGAAAGTTTCCCCTGTCACAAAAAATTTTCAGGTCATAAGAATATTCTCATCATAAGAATATTCCACGATAAAATATTCCACGGGCACAAGAATATTCCCGATCGAAAGTATCTCACGTCAATAAGAATATTCCCCCGGACACATGAAACCACAGTCATGGAATAATTAAATCATAAGAATATTCCCAAACATAAAAACAACCCCGTCATAAGAATAATCCGGCAAAGAATAATCCCATGGTCATAAGAATAATCCCATTTTTATAAAAATAATCCCTCTCATAAGAATATACTCACGGTCCGAATTTCCACTGGATAGAATTTTTTTAAGGGGAAATTTCACAAAAAAAAAATTCACAAGATCACAAGAATATTCCCCAAAATCGTAATATTCACAGTCATAAGAATATTCCAGGTCATAAAGAATATTCCACGGTCGTAAAAATGTTCCACGGGCAAAAGAAATTTCCCCCGGGCTTAAGAATATTCCCCAAAGGGCCCAAAAATTCCCGCGGTCATAAGAATATTTCTCACCACAGAATATTCCCCAAAGGTTAATATTCTCACGGCCCCTCAAAATTTTTCCCCGGTCAAAGCATATTCCCGGGCATAAGGGAAAATTCCCATGGTCACAAAAACCCAAAGTCGTAATATTCCCATGGCCTCAGAATTTTCCATTTTTAAGAATATTCCACGTTCAAAGAATATTCCCCCGGGCATCAGAATTTTCCCCCCGGGCAAAGGATATTCCCAGGTCAAAAAATATTCCCCCGGTCCAAAAAAATTTTCCACGGTAATCAGAATATTCCACGGTCGTAAATTCCTCGGGCATCAGAATTTTCCACCAAGGGAAATTTCCCCCCGGTAAAAGAATATTCCACGGGCAAAAAGCCCACGGTCGTAATATTCCCCTGGTCCCAAAATTTTCCCCCGGTCATCAGAATATTCCCCCGGTCATAAGAATATTCCCACAGTCAAAAAATTCCCAAAGGTTTAAAACCCATGGTCATGAATTTTCCCCCGGTCAAAGGGTATTCCCATGGTCACAATAATATTCCCCCCGTCAAAAATTTTTCAAAAATTAATCGAATATTCCCCCGGTCGTAATATTCAGGTCATCAAATTTTCCCGGTCATAAGAAAATTCCACGGGCTTAAAAAATATTCCCCCGGTCAAGAATATTCACGGTCAAAAAGAATATTCCAGGTACAAAAATATTCCAATCATAAGAATATTCCAGGTCTTGAATATTCCACGGTCTTAGGAATTTACGGTCAAAAAATATTCCACAGGCCCCGGGGAAAATTTAACAGTCCAAAATATTCCAAGGTTAATGTCCCGGTCATCGAATTTTCCTCGGTCATAAGGATATTCCACGGTAAAGAATTTCCACGGTCACGTTTTTTCCCCGGTCGTAATATTCCCCCGGTCATCAGAATTTTCCCCAGGGCATCAAATACCCCGTCAAATTTTACGGGCATGAAATTTTCCAGGGGCAAAAAAAATTCCAAGTCAAAAGATTATTCCTGGTCGAAATTCACGGGCATCAAATTTTCCACGGTCATAAGGATATTCCAGGGCAAGAATATTCCCAAAGGTCACAAAATTTTTTCCCGGGCATCAGAATGTTCACGGTCGTAAATTCCCACGGTCATCGGGGAAATTTTTCCACGGTAATAAAAATATTCCACGGTCGTAAGAATATTCAACGGTCACAAGAATATTCCGATCCCAAAAATATTCCCCAAAAATCAAATAATCCCCCCCATCGAAATTTTTCCCCGGTCAAAAATTTCCCCCGATCTTAAGAATATTTGGTATAAAAAATTTCCACAGTCATAAAAATATTCCCACAGTCACAAAAAATATTCCCCAAAGGTCAAACCCAGGCATGGAATTTTCCCAAGGCATAAAAAAACCCGCTATCGAAAAATTTCCCAAAACCCAAAAAAATTTTTTTACTGTCGGATATTCCCATGGGCAAAAAAAAATTTCCCCGGTCACAAAATTTTTTTGCGGTCACGAAGTTTACATTTTAATATTCCACGGTCATCAGAATTTTCCCAGGGCATAAAAATATTCCCCGGCAAGAATATTCCCCCGGTCGTAAGAATATTCCCAGGTCCAGAATATTCCACGGAAAGAATATTCCCCACAATCATAAGAATAATCCCAAAATCATGAAATTTTCCCCCGGGCTTAAGAAAATTCCCGGTCTTAAAAAATATTTACGGTCTTAGGAATTTCCCCCGGCTAAGAATTTCCCCCAGTCATGGGAATATTCCCACCGTCCCAAAAAAATTCCCAAAGGTCGTAATAGTCCTGGTCCGAATTTTCCCCCCGGTCGGATATTCCCGGGCGCGAATATTCCACGGGGCACAAAAGTTTTCTCGGTCGAAAATTTCCCCTGGTCAGGAATTTTTCCACGGGCATCAGAATATTCCCCCGGTCGTAATATAAGGCACAGAATTTTTCCGGGGTCAAAAAATTCCCCCAAACGATTATTCCAATGGTCTAATATTCCATGGTCTCAGAATTTTCCCCAGGGATAAAGGGTATTCACTATTAAAACCCACGGTCACAAAATATTTTTCCCCGGTCATCAGAATATTCCATCTAATATTCCTAGGTCATCAGAATTTTCCCGGGGCAAGAATATTCCACGGTCTAAGATAATTCCACGGTCACAAAAATATTCCACAGCTAAGAATAATCCCTATAAGAATTTTGGTCAAAGAAATTCCCGGGTCTTAAGAAAATTTTCCCCGTCTGAATATTCCTAAAAGGGGAATTCCCCTCACAAAAAATATTAATAATCTGCCCCTGGTACAGTTTTTTAGGGTTAATATTCCCACGGGAAGAAATTTCCCCCGGTCCCGAATTTCCACAGTCATCAGTAATCCCCGTCATAAAAAATTTTTCCCACGGTCGGAATATTCCAGGTCTTGAATATTCCACGGTCTTAAAAATATTCCACAGTCATAAGAATATTCCCCCGGTCTAAGAATATTCCCCCGGCAAAAAATTTTCCTCGGGCGTAATATTCCCCTGTCATCAAATTTTCCACGGTCATCGAATATTCCCCTGTCAATATCGATCAAAATTTTCCCAGGCAAAAAAAAATTCCCCATCAAAAAATTATTCCAATGGTCGAATATTCCAGGTACAGAATTTTCCCACTAATAAGGGTATTCCCCCGGTCATAAGAATATTCCCGGTCAAAAAAATTTTACGGTCGTAATATTTCATTATCAGAATTTCCCCGGGATCGAATATTCCGCAATATGATGAATTTTCCCCGGGCCCAAAAAAATATTCCCCAAGTCAAAAAATTTTCCCAAAGGTTAATTTTCCACTCCATCAGAATATTTCCCGCGTAATATTCCCTTAGGTAAGAATTTTCCCAGTATCAAAAAATTTCCCTTTTTCACAAGAAAATTCCCCTTTTAAAAATAATCCCACGGCTAAGAAAATTCCAGGTCAAAGAATGTTTTCCAAGGCAAAAAACCCCCCGGGGCAAAAATATTCCCAAGGCAAGAATATTCCCACACAAAGAATATTCCCAACATTATTCCCCCCATGAATATTCACAGTCAAAGAAAATTCCCAGAGTCCAAAAAAAAATGGTGTTATTCATGGTCTTGAATTTTCCCCGTCATAAAGGGTTCCCCGGTCCAAAAAATATTCCCAAATAATATTCCCCGGGAAACAAATTTTCCCCCGGTCTTAAAAGAATTTTCCCCCCGGTCAAAAATTCACGGTCACGGATTTTCACGGTCATCGGGGTATTCCCAAAACATAAATTTCCACGCACATCAGATTTTTTTACTGTCATAAGAATTTTTCTGGCCTGGGGAAAGTTTCCACTTTACAAAGAATTTTCTCATATAAGAATATTCTCCTATAAAAATTTTTCCCCACGGCACGAATATTCCACGATCGGAATATTCAGTCAATAAGAATATCACGGACGAAATTTCAAAAAAAAGAAAAAACCATTTTAAAAAATATTCCAGGCGAACAATCCCATGGTCATAAGAATAATCCCCTGGTCATAAGAATAATCCAGGCTGAAAACCATTATAAGAATAATCCCCTGGTCATAAGAATATACCCCCGGGGCCAAAAAATTCCCCCGGGATCAAATTTTCCCCCCGGTCAAAAAAATATTCCCACGGCGAATTTTCCCCGCGTGAATATTCTACAAAAAAAATATTACAAGATCCCCGTATTCCCAAAATCGTAATTTCCCCCCGGTCATAAGAATATTCCACGGTCATAAGAATATTCCAGGGCGTAAAAAATGTTCCCACGGTCAAAGAAATTTCCCCCGGTTTAGAAAAGCCGGGCCCTAATATTCCCACGGTCAAAAATTTCCCCCAGCCACAAAAATTCCAAGGGGGTTAAAATTTTCCGGCCTAAATTTTTCCCCGGTATAAGGATATTCCCCGGGGCAATGAATATTCCCCCACAAAATTTTCCCAAGGTTATTTTCCCCATGGTAAAATTTTCCCCGGTATAAGAATATTCCATTAAAGAATTTTCCCCCGGGTTTAAAAATATTCCGGTATCAGAAATTTTTCCACGGCATGGATTTCCCGGGTCATGAAAATTCCCCCGGTCCAAAAAATTTTAGGAATGAATATTCCACGGCTAAAATTCCCACGGGCATCAGAATTTTCCAGGGCATAAGGATACTCCCCTGTCTAAGAATATTCCCACGGTCAAAAATTTTTCCCACGGTCATAAGGATACTCCCACTGTCATAAGAATATTCCACGGTCAAAAAGTTTTCCCACGGTCGTAATATTCCATGGTCATTGAATTTTCCCAGGTCATCAGAATATTCCTGGTCGTAATAAGGTCATCAGAATTTTCCCGGTGTCAAAAGAATTTTCCCAAGGTAAAAGATTTTTCCCAATGAACATAAGAACATAAAAGGAGGAACACTGCAGCAGGCCCTGGCCCTACTAGCAGGTCCTTACAATTCATCCACTAACAAACATTTGACCTACCAATTTTCAAGCTACAGAAATAAGCCCCTGATGTGCAAGCCCTCTCAAATCCAACCCACCCCACTCATGAATTTACCCAAACCCTAATTTGAAACTACCCAAAGTCCTAGCCCCCAATACCCAACTGGGTAGACTGTTCCACTCATCTACTACCTATTTAAAACCAATATTTCCCTATGTCCTTTCTAAATCTAAACTTATCTAATTTAAATCCATTACTGCGGTTCCTTTTGGGAGAGATATCCTCAAGACCTTGTTAATATTCCCTATAATTACCTATCTTCCACTTATACACTTCGATCAGGTCCCCCCTCATTCTTCGTCTAACAAGAAATGTAACTTAAGAGTCTTCAGTCTTTCTTCATAAGGAAGATTTCTAATGCTATGTATTAATTTAGTCATCCAGCTGAATGTTTTCTAACGAATTTATGTCCATTCTGTAATATGGAGACCAGAAATTGAGCTGCATAATGTAGGTGAGGCCTTACTAATGATGTATAAAGCTGCATTGACCTCGACTTCTGTGCTCACTTCTTGATAAAATCGTAATCTATTTGCCTTATTACTCGCAGGCATTGCTGTTTTGGGTTTTAAGGTCTGCTTACCATAACCCCAAGTCCTTTTCAAATCTGTATGGTTAAGTTCACATTATTTAATTTATAAGTGCTAGGTTATGGACACCGAGCTTCAAAACCCTTGCATTTATCTACATTGAACTGCATCTGCCACTTTTCTGACCAAGATAGGTTTGTCTAAATCCTCCTGGAATTTCCCCTAACATCTACGTTTAATCAATTATCCTACCTATTTTCGTGTCATCGGCGAATTTTGCTCATATCACTAGTAATTCCTTCATCAAGATCATTGATATAATTATAAACAACAACGGGCCAAGACTGGTCCCTGTGGAACGCCATTGTTACTGATCCCACTGGTTTAACCCCCATTTATGGACCTTTGCTTCCTTCTGTGAGCCACGATTCGATCACGGGGCACCTTCCCCAATACCATGAGCTGTACTTTCTTCAACAGTCTTTGGTGGAACTCTATCAAATGCCTTACAAAAACTAGTAAATAATATCAAATTCTTTATCGTGGTCAACAGCCTAAAAAAGCTTTACTGAAAAAGTTAATAAATTAGTTAGACAAGAGGCCTCTTGTGAATCCATGCTGAGTTCATTATTCAAGCTATGCTTATCGAGATGGTTTTCTTATAATCTCAGCTATAATTGACTCTAGTAATTTGACTACAATTGAGGTCAGGCTTATTGGGGGGTAATTTGACGGTAACGACTTGCCCCCTGTTTTATAAATAGGAATTACATTAGCCATCTTCCACAATCAGACACTGCACCTGTTTGAAGAGATAAATTAAAAATATTAGTTAATGGTTCAGACTTCATTTTGCATTCCTTAAGAACCCTTGAAAAACCTCATCAGGACCGGTGACTTTTTTTGCTTCAGTGGTCTATCTGCTTCACACCATTTCACTAGTGACTGTGATGTTACATAATTTATCTTCTTCTGATCCACTATAAAAATTAATTGCCGGAATATTATTAGTGTCTTCCTGTGTAAAAACCGAGAGAAAAATAATTATTTAAAATCGAGACATTTCATTCTCTTTGTCAGTAAGATGCCCATAGTTATTTTTAAGGGGACCTATCTTATCTCTGACTTTTGTTCTATAGACCTGGAAAAAAATTTTGGGTTAGTTTTAGAATCCTAGCAACTTTAATTTCATAGTCCCTTTAGCTTTTCTTATCCCTTTAATGTCCCCCTTAATATCAATATATTTATTCATAAGATGACCCTTCCTCTTTTGATACGCCATAAATTCCCTTTTTTATGCCCTAGTGATATTTCCAGCCTATTATTCATCCATTTTGGGTCATTTCTATTTGATCTAATTTCCTTATAAGGGATAAACGTTCTTTTAGCAGCATGTATTGTGTTCAGAAAATTTTCATATTGATAGCCCCTTCGTTACCCCAGTCAACAGATGATAAGTGTTTTCTAAGCCCCTCGTAATCTGCTAAGTGAAAATCTGGGACAGTTACTGAGTTATCCCTACTATCATACTTCCATTCAATTCTACATGTAATTGATTTGTGGTCGCTAGCACCCAATTCCTCTGAAATTCAAATTATTAACAAGGGATTCATTGTTTGCCAGAACTAAATCAAGCAGGTTATTACCCCTTGTAGGTTCCTGTCCAAAAATGCTTCAAAAACAATCCTGAACTACTTCTAAGAAATCTATGATTCTAAATTCCCCGTCAAAAAATTCCAATCAATATGACTAAAGTTAAAGTCTCCTAGAATTATACATTATCGTGCCCCCTTTTGGCCCTAACAATTTCCCTCCCCTAGTAGTCTCCCTGGTCCCTATCTAAATTTGGGAGGTATATCACACCTAAAATTAATTTTTCATGCCCCCCTGAAAATTCTATCCAAACAGACTCTGTGTGTTACTTCAGACTTAATACCCGTTTTTTTGCAACAGTTCAAGCGATCTCCGGACATACAATGCCACCCACCCCCTTCCCGATACTTCTATCTACTTGGAACAATTTAAAAACCCCGAATGTGACATTCTGCAGGCATGTCCGACTTTTGATTAAACCACGTCTCAGTAATGGCAAATACATCTATGTTACCTGCACTAACAACTAGTCTCAACTCCGTCCATCTTATTCCTAGCATCGACTATTTGTGTAATAATATTTATGACCCTCCTATCTCTTTTACCCTTCCTGCTCCTTTCTGTTTTTCCACTAAACCTATTACTGTCATTGTCCCAAATTTCCTACTGGCTTTCAATATCCTCCTCATTTTGCCTATTACTAGTTCTGCTAGGGACTCATGTTAGACCCTGCGACTTCACAGTTTTCCCGCCAAAACTCATACCACTAACTATTCCTAGTTTAAAGACCCAACAGCTCCCTCACTGCCTTGTCCCCACCCCCACCAGACAAGTGAACCCCATCCTGGCATACATTCATTTCTGCCAAGAGGTCCAGTGTCAAGAATAACTGCATTTTCCTTAAGTATTTTCAGCCTTAATTACACAATTGTCGGACAACCATTCATTTAACTCCCCTCTTGGAAAATGCACATATGACAGGTTCCCCCCTTCTTCCCAATTATCTCTATTGCTGACCTATACCCTAATCAGGTCGTAATATTCCAGTCATCAAATTTTTCCCACTAACATAGGATATTCCACGGTCATAAAACATTCCACGGTCACAAAAAATTTTCCACGCTCATCAGAATATTCCCAAGGTCGTAATATTCCTAGGGCTGAGAATTTTCCCCCAGCATCAAATATTCCCGGTCATAAGAATATTCCCACGGTCACAAGAATATTCCCACGGTCATAGAATAATCCACGGTAATAAGAATATTCCCACGGTCGTAAGAATATTCCCAAGTCAACAAATTTTCCACAGGGCATAAGAATATTCCACGGTCATAGAATATTCCAAGGTCATAGAATATTCTCTCACTCGTAAGAATATTCCCACAGTCATAAGAATATTCCCAGATTCCAAAAATATTCCAATGTCGTAATATTCCCATGGCCATCGAATTTTCCCGGTCATAAGAATAGTCTCAGGGTCACAAGAATATTCCAAGGGTCGTAATTTTCCCCACGGCCATCAGAATTTTCCACGGTGATAAGAATATTCCCACGGTCCAAGAATTTTCCACGGTCGTAAAATTCCACGGTCATCAGAATTTTCGCACGGTCATCAGGATATTTCCACGAGCATAATATTCCTACGGACAACAGAATTTTCCACTGTCTAAGAATCTTATCACGGTCTGGGAATGTTTCCACTGCCCAAGAATTTTCTCACTGTCATAAGAATATTCTCGATAATAATATTCCCATGGTCACAAGAATATTCCCGATCAAAGGATATCTCACGTCAAAAATATTCCCACGGACACATGAATATTTCCACGGTCAAAAGAATAATCCACGGTCATAGAATATTCCCACAGACATAAGAATAACCCCATGGTCATAAGAATAACCCCATGGTCATAGAATAATCCATGGTCATAAGAATAATCCCATTTTCATAAGTTTATACCCACGGTCATAAGTATTCCCTGTGATCAAAATTTTTTCCACGGTCATAGAATATTCCACGGTCAAAGAATTTTCCCACGGTCATGTGAATAATCTCAATAAAATATTCACAAGATCAAAGAATATTCCCACGGTCATAAGAATATTCCACGGTCATAAAAATATTCCCACGGTCATAAGAATTTTCCCCACGGTGTAAGAATGTTCCCACGGTAAAAAAATTTTCCCACGGTTTTAAAGGGAATTTTCCCCAAGGCCATAATTTTCCCCGCGGTCATAGAATTTTCCCCTCAGCCACAAGAATATTCCAACGGTGGTAATATTCTCACGGCCATCAGAATTTTCACGGTCATAAGGATATTCCGCGGTCATATGAATATTCCATGGTCACAAAAATTTTCCCAAGGTCGTAATATTCCCATGGTTATCAGAATTTTCCCCACGGTCATAAGAATATTCCTGCTGTCGAAAGAATATTCCCATGTTCTAAAAAATTTTCCCCACGGTCTTAAGGATATTCCCACGGGTCAAAAGAATATTCCACGGTCGTAAGAATATTCCCAATCATAAGAATAATCCACGGTCAAAGAATTTTCCACGGTCGTAAGAATATTCCCCGGTTTTTAAAGAATATTCCCACGGTCATAAAGTATTCCCACAGTCACAAAAAATATTCCAATGGTCGTAATAGTCCATGGTCATCAGAATTTTACCTCGGTCAAGGATCTCCACGGTCATAAGAATATTCCCGGTCACAAAGATTTCCCAGTCGTAATATTCTCATGGTCATCAAATTTTCCCCACGGTCATCAGAATATTCCACGGTCGTAATATACGGTCATTAGAATTTTCCCCAGGGTCAAGAATATTCCCACATTTAAAAAGGTTTTTCCCAATGGACGTAATATTCCCACGGTCCCAGAATTTTTCCCCACTGTCATAAGGATATTCCACGGTCAAAATTTTCCACGGTCATCAGAATATTCTCCTGTCGTAATATTCTTACGGTCATCAGAATTTCCCACGGCCCTAAGAATATTCCCACGGTCGTAAGAATATTCCACGGTCACAGAATTTTCCCCACGGTGATCAGAATTTTCCACGGTCATAAGAATATTCCCGGTCAAAGAATTTTTCCTACGGTCATGTGAATATTCCCCAATAATAAAAATATTCACAAGATCAAAAGAATATTCCCAAAGTCGTAATATTCCCGGTCAAAAAGAATTTTCCCCACGGTCATAGAATATTCCACAGGTCGTAAGAATGTTCCCCACGGTCAAAAAAATTTTTCCCCACGGTCTTAGGAATATTCCCAAGGCCATAATATTCCCGCGGTCATAAGAATATTCCCTAAAGCCACAAGAATATTCCAATGGGGTAATATTCTCACGGCCATCAGAATTTTCCACGGTCATAGGATATTCCGCGGTCATTGAATATTCCATGGTCAAAAAATTTTCCCAAGGTCTTAATATTCCATGGCCATCAAATTTTCCACGGTCAAAGAATATTCCCACGTTCTAAAAAATTTTCCACAGTCTTAAAGAATATTCCCACGGTCATCAAATTTTCCACGGTCAAAAGGATTTTCCCCACGGTCATAAGAATATTCCCATGGTCACAAAATTTTTTCCACGGTAATCAGAATATTCCCACGGTCCGTAATATTCCAACGGTCATCAGAATTTTCCCACGGTCATAATATTTCCACGGTCGTAAGGATATTCCCCACGGTCGTAAGAATATTCCCACCGTCACAAGAATATTCCCACGGCGACAAGAGTATTCCCAGAGTCATAAGAATAATCCAACAGGTCCATAAGAGATTTTCCCACGGTCGTAAGAATATTCCCCACGGTCTTAAGAATATTCCCCACGGTCTTAAGAATATTCCCACGGTCATAAGAATATTCCCACAGTCACAAAAATATTCCAATGGTCGTAATACTCCCATGGTCCATCGGAATTTTCCCCCGGTCATCAGGATACTCCCACGGTCATAAGAATATTCCCACGGTCACAAAAATTTTCCCAAGGTCTTAATATTCCCATGGAAATCAGAATTTTCCCACGGTCATAAGAATATCCCCACGTTCTAAAGAATTTTCCCACGGTCTTAAGAATATTCCCACGGTCATCAGAATTTTCCCACGGTCATACGGATATTCCCACGGTCAAAAGAATATTCCCACGGTCACAAAAATTTTTCCACGGTAATCAGAATATTCCCACGGTCGTAACATTCCTACGGTCATCAGAATTTTCCCACGGTCATAAGAATATTCCCACGGTCGTAAGGATATTCCCACGGTCGTAAGAATATTCTCACGGTCACAAGAATATTCCCACGGTCACAAGTGTATTCCCACAGTCATAAGAATAATCCCACAGTCATAAGAATTTTCCCACGATCGTAAGAATATTCCCACGGTATTAAGAATATTCCCACGGTCACAAGAATATTCCCACGGTGATCAGAATTTTCCCACGGTCATAAGAATATTCTCACGGTCAAAAGAATTTTCCCACGGTCATGTGAATATTCTCACAATAATAAAAATATTCACAAGATCACAAGAATATTCCCACGGTGATCAGAATTTTCCCACGGTCATAAGAATATTCCCACGGTCTTAAGAATATTTCCACGGTCATAAGAATATTCCCACGGTCGTAAGAAAGTTCCCACGGTCAAAAGAATTTTCCCACGGTCTTAAGAATATTCCCAAGGCCATAATATTCCCGCGGTCATAAGAATATTCCCTCAGCCACAAGAATATTCCAATGGTGGTAATATTCTCACGGCCATCAGAATTTTCCCACGGTCATAAGGATATTCCCACGGTCAAAAGAATATTCCCACGGTCACAAAATTTTTTCTTCGGTAATCAGGATATTCCCACGGTCGTAACATTCCTACGGTCATCAGAATTTTCCCACGGTCATAAGAATACTCCCACGGTCGTAGGGATATTCCCACGGTCGTAAGAATATTCTCACGGTCACAAGAATATTCCCACGGTCAAAAGAGTATTCCCACAGTCATAAGAATAATCCCACAGTCATAAGAATTTTCCCACGATCGTAAGAATATTCCCACGGTCTTAAGAATATTCCCACGGTCTTAAGAATATTCCCACGGTCATAGGAATATTCCCACAGTCCAACAAAAATATTCCAATGGTCGTAATAGTCCCATAGTCATCAGAATTTTCCCTCGGTCATAAGGATACTCCCACGGTCATAAGAATATTCCCACGGTCACAAAAGTTTTCCCACCGTCGTTATATTCCCATGGTCATCAGAATTTTCCCACGGTCATCAGAATATTCCCACGGTCGTAATATACGGTCATCAGAATTTTCCCAGGGTCAAAAGAATATTCCCACAGTCAAAAGATTATTCCAATGGACGTAATATTCCCACGGTCATCAGAATTTTCCCACGGTCTTAAGAATATTCCCACGGTCGTAAGAATATTCCCACGGTCACAAGAATATTCCCACGGTGATCAGAATTTTCCCACGGTCATAAGAATATTCCCACGGTCAAAAGAATTTTCCCACGGTCATGTGAATATTCTCACAATAATAAAAATATTCACAAGATAACAAGAATATTCCCAAAGTCGTAATATTCCCACGGTCATAAGAATATTCCCACGGTCATAAGAATATTCCACGGTCGTAAGAATGTTCCCAAGGTCAAAAGAATTTTCCCACGGTCTTAAGAATATTCCCAAGGCCATAATATTCCCGCGGTCATAAGAATATTCCCTCAGCCACAAGAATATTCCAATGGTGGTAATATTCTCACGGCCATCAGAATTTTCCAACGGTCATAAGGATATTCCCGCGGTCATATGAATATTCCCATTGTCACAAAATTTTTCCCAAGGTCGTAATATTCCCATGGCCATCAGAATTTTCCCCCGGTCATAAGAATATTCCCAAGTTCTAAAGAATTTTCCCACGGTCTTAAGAATTTTCCCACGCTCTTAAGAATGTTCCCACGGTCATCAGAATGTTCCCACGGTCATAAGGATATTCCCACGGTCATTAGAATATTCCCACGGTCACAAAATTTTTTCCACGGTAATCAAAATATTCCCACGGTCGTAATATACGGTCATCAGAATTTTCCCAGGGTCAAAAGAATATTCCCAAAGTCAAAAGATTATTCCAATGGACGTAATATTCCCACGGTCATCAGAATTTTCCCACGGTCATAAGGATATTCCCACGGTCATAAGAATATTCCCACGGTCACAAAATTTTCCACGGTCATCAGAATATTCCCACGGTCGTAATATTCCTACGGTCATCAGAATTTTCCCACGGTCATAAGAATATTCCCACGGTCGTAAGAATATTCCCACGGTCACAAGAATATTCCCACGGTGATCAGAATTTTCCCACGGTCATAAGAATTTTCCCACGGTCATGTGAATATTGTCACAATAATAAAAATATTCACAAGATCACAAGAATATTCCCAAAGTCGTAATATTTCCACGGTCATAAGAATATTCGCACGGTCATAAGAATATTCCCACGGACATAAGAATATTCCCACGGTCGTAAGAATGTTCCCACGGTCAAAAGAATTTTCCCACGGTCTTAAGAATATTCCCAAGGCCATAATATTCCCGCGGTCATAAGAATATTCCCTCAGCCACAAGAATATTCCAATGGTGGTAATATTCCCACGGTCATAAGGATATTCCCACGGTCATAAGAATATTCCCACGGTCGTAAGAATATACCCACGGTCACAAGAATATTCCCACGGTCAAAAGAATTTTCCCACGGTCATGTGAATATTCTCACCATAATAAAAATATTCACAAGATCACAAGAATATTCCCAAAGTCGTAATATTCCCATGGCCATCAGAATTTTCCCACGGTCATAAGAATATTCCCACGTTCTAAAGAATTTTCCCACGGTCTTAAGAATATTCCCACGGTCATCAGAATTTTCCCACGGTCATAAGGATATTCCCAGGGTCATAAGAATACTCCCACGGTCACAAAAATTTTTCCACGGTAATCAGAATATTCCCACGGTCGTAATATTCCTTCGGTCATCAGAATTTTCCCACGGTCATAAGAATATTCCCACGGTCGTAAGAATATTCCCACGGTCGTAAGAATATTCCCACGGTCACAAGAATATTCCCACGGTCACAAGAATATTCCCACGGTCACAAGAATATTCCCACAGTTATAAGAATAATCCCACGGTCATAAGAATTTTCCCACGGTCGTAAGAATATTCCCACGGTCTTAAGAATATTCCCACGGTCTTAAGAATTTTCCCACGGTCATAAGAATATTCCCACAGTCATAAGAATATTCCCACAGTCACAAAAATATTCCAAAGGTCGTAATAGTCCCATGGTCATCAGAATATTCCCTCGGTCATAAGGATACTCCCACGGTCATAAGAATATTCCCACGGTCACAAAATTTTTCCCACGGTCGTAATATTCCCATTGTCATCAGAATTTTCCCACGGTCATCAGAATATTCCCACGGTCGTAATATACGGTCATCAGAATTTTCCCAGGGTCAAAAGAATATTCCCACAGTCAAAAGATTATTCAAATTGACGTAATATTCCCACGGTCATCAGAATTTTCCCACGGTCATAAGGATATTCCCACGGTCACAAAAAATTTTCCACGGTCATCAGAATATTCCCACGGTCGTAATATTCCTATGGTCATCATAACTTTCCCACGGTCATAAGAATATTCCCACGGTCACAAGAATATTCCCACGGTCACAAGAATATTCGCACAGTCATCAGAATAATCCCACGGTCATAAGAATTTTCCCACGGTCGTAAGAATATTCCCACGGCATTAAGAATATTCCCACGGTCATAAGAATATTCCCACAGTCATAAGAATATTCCCACAGTCACAAAAATATTCGAAATGGTATAAACCTTGGTAATAAATACCGACAAGTTGGTTTAGAAAGACACGTAAGCAAACACTATAACATATTTATTAGAAATCGTTTCGGTCCTGGGACCTTGATCAAGGTCCCAGGATCAAGGTCCCAGGACCGAAACGTTTTCTAATAAATGTTATAGTGTTTGCTTACGTGTCTTTCTAAAACAAAAATATTCCAATGGTCGTAATAGTCCCATGGTCATCAGAATTTTCTCTCGGTCATAAGAATATTCCCACGGTCAAAAAAGTTTTCCCACGGTCGTAATATTCCCATGGTCATCAGAATTTTCCCACGGTCATCAGAGTATTCCTACGGTCGTAATATACGGTCATCAGAATTTTCCCAGGGTCAAAAGAATATTCCCCCAGTCAAAAGATTATTCCAATGGTCGTAATATTCCCACGGTCATCAGAATTTTTCCCACTAACATAAGGATATTCCCGCGGTCATAAAAATATTCCCACGGTCACAAAAATTTTCCCACGCTCATCAGAATATTCCCAAGGTCGTAATATTCCTAGGGTCATGAGAATTTTCCCACAGTCATCAAAATATTCCCCCGGTCATAAGAATATTCCCACGGTCACAAGAATATTCCCACGGTCATAAGAATAATCCCACGGTCATAAGAATATTCCCACGGTCGTAAGAATATTCCCAAGGTCAACAGTATTTTTCCACGGTCATAAGAATATTCCCACGGTCGTAAGAATGTTCCCACGGTCTAAAAAATATTCCCACGGACTTAAGAATATTCCCAGTCACAAAAATATTAAAATGCTCGTAATATTCCCATGGTCATCAGAATTTTTCCCCGGTCATAAGAATATTCTCAGGGTCACATGAATATTCCAATGGTCGTAATATTCCCACGGCCATCAGAATTTTCCCACGGTCATAAGAATATTCCCACGGTCACAAGAATTTTCCCACGGTCGTAAAATTCCCTCGGTCATCAGAATTTTCGCACGGTCATCAGGATATTCCCACGAGCATAATATTCCTACGGACAACAGAATTTTCCCACTGTCATAAGAATCTTATCACGGTCATGGGAATGTTTCCCACTGTCACAAGAATTTTCTCACGGTCATAAGAATATTCTCCCGATAATAATATTCCCACGGTCACAAGAATATTCCCACGGTCACAAGAATATTCCCACGATCAAAAGAATATATCACGTCAATAACAATATTCCCACGGACACATGAATATTTCCACGGACATAATAATCCCACGGTCATAAGAATATTCCCACAGACATAAGAACAATCCCATGGTCATAAGAATAATCCCATGGTCATAAGAATAATCCCATGGTCATAAGAATAATCCCATAGTCATAAGAATAATCCCATGGTCATAAGAATAATCCCATGGTCATAAGAATATACCCACGGTCGTAAGAATATTATCACGGTGATCAGAAGTTTCCCACGGTCATAAGAATATTCCCACGGTCAAAAGAATTTTCCCACGGTCATGTGAATATTCTCACAATAATAAAAATATTCACAAGATCAAAAGAATATTCCCACGGTCATAAGAATATTCCCACGGCCGTAAGAATGTTCCCACGGTCAAAAGAATTTTCCCACGGTCTTAAGAATATTCCCAAGGCCATAATATTCCCGCGGTCATAAGAATATTCCCTCAGCCACAAGAATATTCCAATTGTGGTAATATTCTCACGGCCATCAGAATTTCCCCACGGTCACAAGGATATTCCCGCGGTCATTTGAATATTCCCATGGTCACAAAAATTTTCCCAAGGTCGTAATATTCCCATGGCCATCAGAATTTTCCCACGGACATAAGAATATTCCTGCTGTCGAAAGAATATTCCCACGTTCTAAAGAATTTTCCCACGGTCTTAAGGATATTCCCACGGTCATAAGAATATTCCCTCGGTCACAAAAATTTTTCCACGGTAATCAGAATATTCCCACGGTCGTAATATTCTTACGGTCATCAGAATTTTCCCACGGTCATAAGAATATTCCCACGGTCGTAAGAATATTCCCACTGTCGTAAGAATATTCCCACGGTTACAAGAATGTTCCCACGGTCACAAGAATATTCCCACGGTCACAAGAATATTCCCACAGTCATAAGAATAATCCCACGGTCATAAGAATTTTCCCACGGTCGTAAGAATATTCCCACGGTCTTAAGAATATTCCCACGGTCATAAGAATATTCCCACAGTCATAAGAATATTCCCACAGTCACAAAAATATTCCAATGGTCGTAATAGTCCCATGGTCATCAGAATTTTCCCTCGGTCATAAGGATATTCCCACGGTCATAAGAATATTCCCACGGTCACAAAAGTTTTCCCACGGTCGTAATATTCCCATGGTCATCAGAATTTTCCCACGGTCATCAGAATATTTCCACGGTCGTAATATACGGTCATCAGAATTTTCCCCGGGGTCAAAAGAATATTCCCACAGTCAAAAGATTATTCGAATGGACGTAATATTCCCACGGTCATCAGAATTTTCCCACGGTCATAAGGATATTCCCACGGTCATAAGAATATTCCCACGGTCACAAAAAATTTTCCACGGTCATCAGAATTTTCCCACGGTCATAAGAATATTCCCACGGTCGTAAGAATATTCCCACGGTCGTAAGAATTTTCCCACGGTCACAAGAATATTCCCACGGTCACAAGAATATTCCCACAGTCATCAGAATAATCCCACGGTCATAAGAATTTTCCCACGGTCGTAAGAATATTCCCACGGTCTTAAGAATATTCCCACAGTCACAAAAATATTCCAATGGTCGTAATAGTCCCATGGTCATCAGAATTTTCCCTCGGTCATAAGGATATTCCCACGGTCATAAGAATATTCCCACGGTCAAAAAAGTTTTCCCACGGTCGTAATATTCCCATGGTCATCAGAATTTTCCCACGGTCATCAGAATATTCCTACGGTTGTAATATACGGTCATCAGAATTTTCCCAGGGTCAAAAGAATATTCCCACAGGTAAAAGATTATTCCCATGGTCGTAAAATTTCCACGGTCATCAGAATTTTTCCCACTAACATAAGGATATTCCCACGGTCATAAAAATATTCCCACGGTCACAAAAATTTTCCCACGCTCATCAGAATATTCCCAAGGTCGTAATATTCCTAGGGTCATGAGAATTTTCCCACAGTCATCAAAATATTCCCCCGGTCATAAGAATATTCCCACGGTCAGAAGAATATTCCCACGGTCATAAGAATAATTCCACGGTCATAAGAATATTCCCACGGTAGTAAGAATATTCCCAAGGTCAACAGAATTTTTCCACGGTCATAAGAATATTCCCACGGTCGTAAGAATGTTCCCACTGTCTAAAAAATATTCCCAAGGACTTAAGAATATTCCCACAGTCATAAGAATATTCCCAGAGTCACAAAAATATTCCAATGGTCGTAATATTCCCATGGTCATCAGAATTTTCCCACCGTCATAAGGATATTCCCACGGTCATAAGAATATTCCCAGGGTCACAAAAGTTTTCCTACTGTCGTAATATTCCCATGGTAATCAGAATTTTCCCACGGTCAAATGAATATTCCCAGGGTCACAAGAATATTCCCACGGTAATACGAATAATCCCGCGGTCACAAGAATATTCCCACAGTCGTAAGAATATTCCCACCGCCATCAGAATTTTCCCACAGACATAATATTACCACTATCGTTAGAATATTCCCACGATCGTAAGAATATTCCCACCGCCATCAGAATTTTCCACAGACATAATATCACCACTATCGTAAGAATATTCCCACAGTCACAAGAATATTCCCACGGTCTTAGGAATTTTCCCACGATCGTAAGGATATTCCCAAGGTTAAAAGAATATTCCCACGGTCGTAAGAATGTTCCCACGGTCAAAACAATTTTCCTACGGTCCTAAGAACATTCCCACTGTCATAATATTCCCACGGTCAGAAGAATATTCCCAGAATCACAAGAATATTCCAATGGTCGTAAAATTCTCACGGTCATCAGAATTTTCCCACGCTCATAAGGATACTCCCACGGTCATAAGAATATTCCCACGGTCAAAAAAACTTTCCCACTGTCGTAATATTTCCATGGTCATCAGAATTTTCCCACGGTCATCAGAATATTCCCACTCTCGTAATATTCCTACAGTTATCAGAATATTCCCACGGTCGCAAGAATATTCCCACGGTCATAATAATCCCACGGTCACAAAAATATTTCCACTGTCGTAAGAATATTCCCAAGGTCATCAGAATTTTCCCACGGTCATAAGAATATTCCCACGGTAGTAAGAATATTCCCACTGTCAAAAGAACTTTCCCACGGTCATATGAATATTCACACAATAAGAATATTCCCAAGGTCACAAGAATATTCCTAAAGTCGTAATATTCCCACGGTCATAAGAATTTTCCCACGGTCATAAGAATATTCCCACGGTCGTAAGAATATTCCCACTGTCAAAATAATTTTCCCACGGTCATAAGAATATTCCCACGGTCGTAAGAATATTCCCACGGTCATAAGAATGTTCCAACGGTCAAAAGAATATTCGCACAGTCTCAAGAATATTCCAATGGTCGTAAAATTCCCCTGGTCATCAGAATTTTCCCACGGTCATCAGAATATTATCACGGTCACAAGAATATTCCCACTTTCATAAGAATAATCCCACGGTCATAAGAATATTTCCACATTCGTAAGAATATTCTCAAGGTCAGAAGAATATTCCCATGGTCATGAAAATATTCCCACGGTCGTAAAAATATTCCCATGGTCAAAAGAATTTTCCCACGGTCATAAGAATATTCCCACAGTCACAAGAACATTCGAATGGTCGTAATATTTCCACTGTCACCAGAATTTTCCAACGGTCATACGGATATTCCCACGGTCATAAGAATATACCCACGGACAAGAATTTTCCCACGGTCGTAATATTCCCATGGTCATCATGATTTTCATAGGGTCATCATAATATTCCAACGGTCGTAATATTCCTACGATCATCAGAGTTTTCCCACAGTCATAAGAATATACCCACGGTCATAAGAATATTCCCACGGTCACAAGAATATTCCCACTGTCACAAGAATATTCCCACTGTCACAAGAATATTCCCACGGTCATGAGAATATTCCAACGATCGTAAGAATATTCCTACGGCCATAAGAATATTTCTACGGTCGTAAGAATTTTCCCGCGGTCATATGAAAATTCTCACAATAATAAGAATATTCCCAAGGTCACAAGAATATTCCCAAAGTCGTAATATTCCCAAGGTCATCAGAATTTTCCCTCGGTCTTCACAATATTCCCACGATCACAAGAATATTTCGACGGTCAAGAATATTCCCACAATCACAAAAATATTCCTACGGCCGTAATATTCGCATGGTCATCAGAATATTCCCACGGTCGTAATATTCCTACGGTCACCAGAATTTTCCCACGGTCATCAGAACATTCCCACGGTCATGAGAATATTCCCAAGGTCACAAGAATATTCCCACGGACATAATCCCACGGTCATAAGAATGTTCCCACGGTCATCAGAATTTTTCCCCGGTCATAAGAATATTCCCACGGTAACAAGAATATTCCAAAGGTCGTAATATTCCCACGGTCATCGGAATTTTCCCACGATCATAAGGATATTCCTACGGTCATAAAAATATTCCCACGGTCGTAAGAATATTCCCACTGTCAAAAGAATTTTCCAATGGACATATGAATATTCTCACAATAAGAATATTCCCAAGGTCACAGAATATTCCCAAAATCGTAGTATTCCCACGCTCATCAGAATTTTCCCACGGTCATAAGAACATTCCCAAGGTCGTAACAATTTTCTCACTGTCGAAACAATTTTCGCACGGTCAGAAGAATATTCCCTCAGTCACAAGAATATTCCAATGGTCGTAATATTCTCACGGTCATCAGAATTTTCCCACGGTCACAAGGATATTCCCACGATCATAAGGACTACCTCACCCTTGACCGTGGGTCAAGGGTGAGGTAGTCTCGAGGGCGAGGTCAAGGTCAAACCGGAAGTAACACCTAGGTGTGAAAAGGGGACCCTCCAGCTGCTGGTCCTAGACCGGATACACCGCTCAGCCGCACCCCTAAAACCGGATACACCGCTCAGCCGCACCCCCTAAAACCGGATACACCGCTCAGCCGCATGCCTTTTCCGGAAGGGATGCCTCTGTAGAAATTATGACTACTTATATATATATATATATATATATATATATATATATATATATATATATATATATATATATATATATATATATATATATATATATATATATACACTAATCTCCGGTCGAAGGAGACTCGAACCTACTAACTCGGTTAGAGCACCGCGTATCTTGTCCCATGGTTCGTAGTTTCTAGTCTCCATCGACCAGAGATTAGTATTTGTGAATATTTCGCCTGTTCTGCGAATTCTAAACACACACACACACACACACACACACACACACACACACACACACAAAATATATATATATATATATATATATATATATATATATATATATATATATATATATACTTTCAGCAAACCGGCCGTATCCCACCGAGGTAGGGTGGCCCAAAATGAAAAACGAAAACTTCTCTTCAGGTTTAGCAAAGTATACAGGAAAAGGGGTTACTAGCCCCTTGTTCCCGGCATGTTAGTCGCCTCTGACGACGCACATGGCTTACGGAGGAAGAATTCTGTTCCACTTCCCCATGGAGATAATAGGAAATAAACAAGAACAAGAACTAATAAGAAAAGAAGCAAACCAAGAGGGGTGTGTATGTATATGCTTGTACATGCATGTGTAGAGTGACCTAAGTGTAAGTAGAAGTAAGAAGACGTACCTGAAATCTTGCTTGTTTATCAGACAGAAAAAAAGACACAAAGAAGCAAGCAAAGAAGAGCCTGCAGACGAGATGGCTGCAGCAACGCGTGTATAGTACAGGGACGAATGTGATCACCTGATCAATGAGCTCCGATTATAATGTCTGCGAAAACTAACAATATCTTCTTTAATCGCCAAGCCTTTTAACCACAAGATTATTACCGTTGTTAGAATCAGCTGTCACGTGAATGCACCATGAATATCAAAGCGAGGAAGCACTGCAGCAGGTCTACTGAACCGTGCTTGGCAGACCTTTCTCAAACCTTTTTCATCCGTCTGCCCAACTTAATTTATGCAGTCTGACGTATCCCCTGCCAAATCATCGCCCTCCCTACTAGTCTCCTGTTGTATCCTCTAATATAATACCCTCTTTTCACTTACTCTGTTATTACTGATTAAGTCACTGATGGCGGAACTTTTCCTTTAATGTCATTATCCAGAGTCTGTCAGCATTGCCATACCACCGACAAGTAAGGACTACCAAATTTCGGAGCCCCATCCTCATGAAGCAAGTTTACCTTCTGTGATTATTACAAATAAATGAGTCTGCTTCTCGCTGACAGGCTCGTCTTGATGTGACTATTCTGGAGGCCACCTGCAATCACACTCCCGGCTTTCGTCAGGAAACTATGGGGTTTATAAAAAATAATCAATCATCACATCAAAGCTCATTCCTCCATCTCTTTGCATAATTACATGATACACATAGTTGTATGTTTAAAAATAAATCGGTCCTTGTTTAGAATAGAGGGATACATTTATACCATTTTCAAGCCTTAAACCAGAAGTTCCTGTTATTACTTATCCCCGAAGGGGTACCTGTATTACATTACCTTTTTTTTTCTCTCCAACTTTTTTATTTTGTTTCGCTCATAACTCGAAAAAAGCCTCATACAATCGATTTTCAATTTTTCTCAACGGTAACGAGGACCAAATTCTAGGAAGAATTGGCAAGTTCATGTGCACTTTGATCAAAGGTGTCTGAATCCATTCCCCAAAAAAATATGGCGACAGCGGTGTAGGTACAGATGTAACTATTTTAAGTGCAAAATAGTGAAATTATTGTATTCCTGATAATTACATTAATTTTTTTTACCTCCTCTGAACAGGTTCAATATTTAAAGGTTAATGTATATTCAGATCAGGATAGTACATATTAAGTTTCGTTTGCGTACAGGCAAATTTGTTGACGTAGTAAAATAGTAAATAAAACTTGGAATCGTTAAAATCCTTGCCGTTTGTAGGTTCCAGTTTACTTTTTGGAAACTGGAAAAACTTAAATGCTTCCTTTTATGCGATAATTTCTTGAGTGTTACATTCGATTAGCTTCAACTTTTCCCAGCTCATAACTTAACAATGCAACTTCCGCGCAGCTTCAAGCTTAACGTGCTTGTGCATTTTAGGATATTGGTCATTATGCGCTGTATAATATCTTAATTTACTCTTGTTTCTGAAGAAATTTGGATATTGGTTTCCTTATCATAACCTCTGAATGCCTCTTCTGATTCCCTTCAAATCTAATATTATATTATCATTTTATGCCGAATTCCTGTAAAATTCCAATCGTGTGTATTGAGGACTGGGGTTAGGAAATTCAGGGACACCTTTATAGGATTCCGCAGCGACCAAAATACGTCTAGTTATTTTCAGATTTCTCTTTGTCTCTCTCCCTGACTCTCTTCTTCACAGCTATATAAACCACCGACTCCTCCTCACTTCCTCTCCTTACGTGATGTGGAAACTGGAAGGTTTGGAAATGGGACAGAGACTGGAGGAAGTAGGAGGTGCAAGATGGGACTGATGTGGGAGGGGGATGGTAGTCCCATGGCCGACCTGCTAATTGACCTCTTCTTTTGTCTCCCCACCAAAAAAATCGAGGCAGCTATCCCCCCACCTCCCTCTCCCCATCATCCTCCTTCCTCTGACAAAAGCCTTGGCTGCCAATTAAAGCCACTGACTTTGACTACTGCTACCGCCAAGCGTGTTTCCCCCAGTTCCTGCTGAGCGTGTGCTCCCCAGTTCATGCCGAGCGTGTTCTCCCCGTCCCAGCGAGCGGGGTCCGCCCCCCCAGGCCCGGACGAGCGTGTTCCCCCCAGGCCCGGTCGAGCGTGTTCCCCCACAGGCCCGGTCGAGGGTGTTCTTCCCCAGGTTCGGTCGAGCATGTTGCCCCCAGGCCCGGCTGAGCGTATTGCCCCCAGGCGCGGCCGAGCGTGTTCTTCCCAGACCCGGCCGAGGGCTTTGCCCCCGGTCCCGGCTGAGCGCGTTGCCCTCAACCTCGGCTGAGCGTACAATAGCTGTCCATAACGAGGGCCTGGTAAGGACAGAGATTACCTCCAGGTAGGTAAACATGCACATGACCTCCCGTAGGACCCTACATATTGAGCGTGGGAGCGTATCGAACATTTAGTCAAGTCACATCTAAAAAAAAAATTTAGAATGGCGTCTAGCATAGTTTGAAACCCCCTCACAAATTATATTCATTATATAAAACCCAGATCTTATATTCATATTGCAGTCATTTCTAATTTTTTGATGATATTTAGCTAAACAATGGACTTGTTTGACAAGACTTTCTCGGCCTTTTCAGAATCAGATAGGTGGCTAGAATCTCTGGAATGAATAAACAGAGAATTAGATTCTTGTCCAGTTTTAATGCTATATTTGTTTTTGTAAGCTTAGTTCCAGGCTTTTCCAGTTTGACAGTAATAAACTTTGTTACATTTCTTACTGGGAATCTTATACAAAATGCCATCAGGGAATTTTTAGTGAAGTTTTTTTTTACTGTATTAAGATGTTTAGATATAACTTGGATTTTAAAATTCTTAAGTAGAGAAGATATCATGAAAGTTTACATGAAAATGTAGAACTAGCATTTTCTTAGTTGAATATATTTCTTTGTCCTTTTTTAAATTTTAAAATGTAATTCTGACACTTATAAAAGCCTTATCCGTTAACTATTTTAAATATTCCATACACATTATATGTATATATAAATATACACATACTGCATGGGAAAGCGGAAAAGAATCCTTCCTCCGTAAGTCGTGCGTGTCGTAAGAGGCGACTAAATTGCCAAATGTAAAAAGAAAACTTTGCCTGTCTTGGAAATAAATGGTATAAAATACCGACACAATGGAAATATAAACACAAATGCAGTATAATGTGATCCTTTATTGACAACGTTTCACCCACACAGTGGGCTTGATCTTCCCATTCCAGCCAGCGATTTCATCGACCTTGTTGAACTATGTGTTGGCTTTACGTGTTTCTCTTTCGAAAATCACCTCTTTCAGCAGACTTTTGGACTACCCATGGGTTCGCCACTCAGTGCAGTCCTGGCGAACCTATACATGGAACATCTAGAAGCCGAACGTTTCTCCACCATTATTCCTTCGTCTGTCACCTGGCTCCGTTATGTTGACGACATTCTCCTCATAACTCCTAAACGCTTCAACGTTCAAGCTCTCCAAGACAAGCTCAACCAGGACGAGCCTTCAATCCAGTTCACACTTGAAGAAGAAGTCGACAACACTCTTCCTTTCCTTGATGTTCTGCTCTGCAAAGCTGACCACGAACTTCGTTTTAAAGTCTATCGAAAACCCACCAACCAAAACGATCTTCTCCACTTCTACTCTCACCACGACACCAAAACTAAACGTGGTGTAATTATAGGCTTTTTCCTACGTGCACTCAGAATCTGCAGCAATGAGTTCCTTGAGGAAGAATGCACTATAATTGAACAAGTATTTTCTAAACTCCACTATCCTCGTCACTTCATCAGAGACTGCAGACGGCGGGCATTAAACATCTTCAACACACCCAGAGAAGACACTGCCGAGAAGAGATACATAGTCGTTAGGTAAGACACATAAGCAACAGTTAGGTATCTTTATTATGAAACGTTTCGCCTACACAGTAGGCTTCTTCAGTCAAGTACAGAAAAGTTGATAGAAGCAGAAGATACTTGAAGACGATGTAATCAGTCCATCACCCTTAAAGTTTTGAGGTGGTCAGTCCCTCAGTCTGGAGAAGAGCATTGTTCCATAGTATGAAACAATAAGGAGATGAAGTGACAGGATGGAGCTTTTTATAGCGCCAAGAGGTGAGACGTAGGCCACTAGGAGAGGTAAGAACTCAGATGTCCAGCCGCTCTCACTAGTGGAAGTTGTCGAAGTTGATTGCAGGTCTGTACCAAGATACCCTTGTGTTGCAGTGTCTGACAGATTGAACAATAAAATGGTATAAAATACCGACAGGTTGTTAGGTAAGACACATATGCAACAGTTAGGTATCTTTATTATGAAACGTTTCGCCTACACAGTAGGCTTCTTCAGTCAAGTACAGAAAAGTTGATAGAAGCAGAAGATACTTGAAGACGATGTAATCAGTCCATCACCCTTTAAGGGTGATGGACTGATTATTATGAAACGTTTCGCCTACACAGTAGGCTTCTTCAGTCAAGTACAGAAAAGTTGATAGAAGCAGAAGATACTTGAAGACGATGTAATCAGTCCATCACCCTTTAAGGGTGATGGACTGATTACATCGTCTTCAAGTATCTTCTGCTTGTATCAACTTTTCTGTACTTGACTGAAGAAGCCTACTGTGTAGGCGAAACGTTTCATAATAAAGATACCTAACTGTTGCATGTGTGTCTTACCTAACAACCTGTCGGTATTTTATACCATTTTATTGTTCAGATACATAGTCCTCCCAACCAACTCCATTGCCAAACATGTTTCCAACATCTTTGCGAAAACATCATTCCAAGTATCTACCTCCACAACCACGACCATCAAGGACATCACCAGTAGTAGACAGGACAAGCCTCCATCCTCTGCAGGGGTATACATAATCCCTTGTAATGACTGCAACAAATTATATGTGGGCGAAACATCAAGAGACCTCCAAACACGTATTTCAGAACACCAATATGCAAGCAGGACTGACGATACTAGGAATGCCTGTGTACAACATCGCAATTCACACAACCATTTAATTAACTACAGAAACTCAAGACTTATAGCCACAGAAGACAACACTCAATACAGAAGAATCCTGGAATCATCGCTCATCTCTACAACCAACAATTTCAACCAGAACAATGGCTTCTATAATATAGCTGAACCACTCGCCAAGAAACTTCTTCATCGCTATCCCACATAAGAACATAGAACACTGCAGAAGGTCTACTCACAACTTGTCCAATACCCCTGCCAAGCTACCCAAGACTCTATAACCCCACCCGGTAGATCATCAGATGCAGCATTCTCCACCTGACCTCAACATTCTGAACATGCCTATAAATACTCTCGTACCTTCCAACCCCAGGTAGATCCGTGTGTGACTTGAAAAAGCCCACTGTGTGGGTGAAACGTTGTCAATAATGGATCACATTATACTGCATTTGTGTTTATATTTCCTTTGCCTGTCCTCTTTGGGTCGCCCCTCCTCGGTGGGAGACGGCTGCTGTGTTTATATATATATATATATATATATATATATATATATATATATATATATATATATATATATATATATATATATATATATATATATATATATATATACCAATGTTATATATCAATGGAGGCAAAGAAGAGAATGTATGAAAGTATAGTGGTACTAACACTCTTATATGGGTGTGAAGCTTGGGTTGTATATGCAGCAGCAAGGAGGCGGTTGGAGGCAGTGGAGATGTCCTGTCTAAGGGCAATGTGTGGTGTAAATATTATGCAGACAGTTCGAAGTATGGAAATTAGGAGGTGTGGAGTTAATAAAAGTATTAGTCAGAGGGCTGAAGAGGGGTTATTGAGGTAGTTTGGTCGGCGAGGGGCTTGGACTTCCAGCAAGCATGCATGAGCGTGTTAGTAGTAAATGAAGACGAATGGTTTTTGGGACCTGACGAGCTGTTGTAGTTTGAGCAGGGTAATATTTAGTTAAGGGATTCAGGAAAACCGGTTATTTTTATATAGCCGGACTTAAGTTCTGGAAATGGGAAGTACAATGCCTGCACTTAAAAGGAGGGGTTAGGGATATTGGCAGTTTAGTGGGATGTGTAATAGGACGGTATATATATAATTGGGGCCCTGATATTGTAAATATTTCAGGTCACTTTTTATATTGTATCTTTATACAATGTATATGCTTCTGAACTGCAAAAACAGTGATTATAGGAACAAAAACATAAAGAAGAAACACTGCAACAGGCCTACAGACCCATGCGAAGCAGGTCTATGCCACCCCCCCCCGGCCTAGAACAATGATCACCTAGTCAGGTCACTTCCACTTAAGGAAGGAGCACTTCACCAGACCTGGTAACCTAAGCTAGTCAGGTCCAACTCACACCCGCCCACACCCACTCATGTATTTATCTAACCTATTTTTAAAACTACACAAGGTCATAGCGTCTATAACAGTACTGGGGAGTTTGTTCCACTCATCCACAACTCTAATACCAAACGACTGCTTTCCTATATCCTTCTTGAATCTGAACTTTTCCAACTTGAAGCCATTGCAGCGAGTCCTGTCTTGGCTGGATATTTGAGTGAGGTGAAAGTGTTGAATAATGATGAAATTATTTTCGTTTTGGGGATTTTTTTGGGGGGTCACCCTGCCTAGGTGGGAGAAGGCCGACTTGTTAGTATATATATATATATATATATATATATATATATATATATAAAGAGAAGAAGAAAAACTTTATAAAACTGGGTTGCTTAAATGTGCGTGGATGTAGTGCGGATGACAAGAAACAGATGATTGCTGATGTTATGAATGAAAAGAAGTTGGATGTCCTGGCCTAAAAAAAAGAAGTTAAGAGAGTGGTGAAGCAATGAAAAAAGAGGCAAATAGAGAGTGGGTGGGATCACAAATTTGGAAAAAAAGAAAATTTTGGGTAGTTTAAAAATTTAAAGCCAGAAAACAAATGGTTTGTAGTTAAAAAATGGGGGAAATTTTTAAAATGGAATTTAAAGGGGTATTGGGAAGAGGGAAAGGGAAATTTTTTTAGGTTTAAATTTGTTAAGTGGAAGCTGTGATTTCGTTTTAGGGAAAGGAGGAATAACATCTTTTGGGTGAGAGAGTCAGTTGTGAGTGTGGGGAAATTATGGGGTGGGAAAATGAAAAGGGTAGGCAGCCGGGGTTGATGGGATAAAGATAAATGTTAAAAAAGGTGGGGGTATAGTTTTGGGGTGGTTGGTGTTTTTAAAAATGTATGGAAGAGGGGAAGTCCTAGGGTTGGGAAGATCATGTTCCTTTGTATAAAGGCAAAGGGATAAAGAATGCAAAAAAATTTGGGGGGTAATCTTTATGTACCTGGTTTAAAAAATTTGGGGTTATAATTGAAAAAAAAATTTAAAGGGAAGACGGAGAATAGATGAGATGAACAAAAGGCTTTTAGGAAAAGGTGGGGGGGTGTGGACCAGGTGTTTATGAAAAATATAAAGTGAACAGTATTTGATAAGGGTAAAGACTTTGTGGGATTTATGGTTTTGGGAAAAGGCGTATGACAGGGTGGATAGGGCAAGTGGCAGTGTTGCAAGTGTAGGGGGGAGGTAGGTTACTGAAAGCAGTGAAGAGTTTTTTCCCAGGATAGTGAGGCTCAAGTTAGAGTTTTAGGAAAAAGAATTTTTTCCCCGTAAAGTAGGCCTTAGCAAGGATTGTGATGTCACCGTGGTTGTTTAATATATTTATAGATGGGGTTGAAGGGAAATAAATGCGGGGCTTGGCAAGGGGTGGGGTTAAAAAATAAAGAATCACACACAAAGTGGGGGTTTCCAGCTGCTCTTTGCTGATGACACTGTTTTGGGGGATTCGAAGAAAAATTTCAGGTTTGGGGGATGAATTTGGTAGGGTGTAAAAAAAGAAAAAATTAAAGGTGAAAACAGGAAAGTAAGGTTATGAGGATAACAAAAAAAAGGTGATGAAAGATTGAAATCAGATTGGAGGGGGAAGATGGAGGGGTGAAAGTATTAATTTTTAGGGTGGACTGTCCCGGATGGGGGATGAAAAATGAGGTGAATATAAATTGATGAGGGGAAAAAAAGGGTGGTCCAGGGTCTGTGGGGAACAAAAAACTTTGTCCTTGGAGGCAAAAAGGGAATTTTGGGTATAGTTTTTCCAAACCCCTTATATGGGTGTAGCGGGGGTGATGAATGTTGCAGCGGGGGGGCTGGAGGCAGTGGAGATGTCATGTCAGGGGGTTTTTGGTGTGAATTTGAAGAATTGTAGTTTTTGGGTTGGGGGGGGCGGGGTTCCCCCTTTGTCAGAGGGCTGGAAGGGTTTTTGGGGTGGTTCCCGGGCATGTAGAGAATGGGCGAAACAGGGTGGCTTAAAATGATCAGTCTGGTAGGAGAGCGAGGTGGGTCGCCTAGGAAGGGTTGGAGGGGGGGTAAAGGGGGTTTTTGTGTGCGAGGGCTTGGACTTCCAGGGCATGCGTGGCGTGTTTGATAGGGTGAAGGGAGCAAAGGGTTTTTAATACGCGTGCTTTTGGGGAGTGTGAGAAAAGTAACATTTATAAAGGGATTCGGGGAAACCGGCAGGCCGGACTTGAGTCCTGGAGAGGGGAAAGTACAGTGCCTGCACTCTGAAGGGGGGTGTTAATGTTGCTTTTTTCCTGAGTGTAAAACACCCTTCGGAAAGACAGTGAGGGAGTGAATGATGGTGAAATTTTTTTCTTTTTAAAACCCCCTTTTTTTGGTGGGAACCCCGGGGGTGTTTTTAATAAAAAAAAAAAAAATATATATATTATATATATATTATATATATATATTATAAAATGTATTTTAAAATATATATATATTTTATATATATTTTTTATTAACCCCGGGGTTTCCCCGGGGTTAAAAAAGAAAAACTTTCCCATCTTCCTCCATCATTTATAAAAAATCTTTCCTTTTTTTTTAAAACTCCTTTTGTCACCCCCTCAGTATTTCCTTCCCCATCCTCAGCCCGGCACCCCTTTCCGACCCCCTTTTCATAAATGTTTTTTTGCTCCCCTCCAACAACTCTCAAAAAAAACCATTTTCCATTCCCCCCTATCATTTAATTTTCATTTTGCCTCCTGGGTCAGGCCTCACCCCCCTTTCCCCTCCCCCCTAAAGGACCCCCTACCCCTTTCCCTTTCCCCTGGATGCCTTTAAAATCTTCTGTTTGCCCCATTCTCTTGCCCCTTCAAGGGCTCCCAGCCCTCTGGCCTTTTGGTTTTAACCCCACCTGCGAAAAGGGACACAAAGTCCCAAAAATGTAAACATTTATTGGGCAACTTTTTCGCTCTCCAGGAGCTTTATCAAGCCATTACAAACAATACATGGACACAGGGTATATAAAGGCTCAGAGTGAGGTGTAATACTAGTGAGGTACCATTTCGATGTTCACTAGTGGTAGTAGTAGTAGTAGTAGAAGTAGTAGTGGTAATGACAAAAGTAATACAATATGGTAGAGCAATTAATTCGTACATGAGTAAAAGGATATAAAAGCTATTACTTGGGTAACATAAAAATAGGTTGGACAAATATAGACTGGAATGAGGCAGCTTGTTTCAGTGTTCACTCTCAGTGCTTTGTGTAGTATAACAGGAGAGACTATGTGATGGCAGGGTTTACTGTTTTCAGGAGGATTCTTGCTAAGACTTCGGAGATGGTGAAGCTGCCGTTGATTTGTTTAATTGTATTCGAAACAGCGATCAGTGCTGATTCGAGGCGCTTGCGTCTGCGGAAATGAGCTTCTTTGATCACTAATTGGGCGTCTCTGAATTTCATGAGATGATTGGTGGAATTTCGGTGTTGTACACAGGCGTTGTTCAAGTTATCGTTCCTACATGCGTAAACGTGTTCATTGAGGCGGGTGTCGAGGTTTCTGGCTGTTTCACCTACGTAAATCTTGTCACAGCCTCCACAGGGTATAGTGTAAACTCCTGCATTGACTGGTTCGTGGTACTTGGATTTTGTCCTGGTTATATCCTTTATTGAAGTGCTAGAAGCGATGGCGACTCTGGTGTTAGCTTGTGAAAGTACTTTTGAGACGTTCAGTGCAACCTGGCTGTTGGGAAGAATTATAACTTTGCTGGGAGTGGTGTTGATGCGTGGAGAATTTATGATCTGAAGAGCTCTTTTCTTGCAGTCTTTGATGAAAAATGAAGGAAAATGTAACTCAGTGAATGTTTGGTGAATGTATGTACACTCCTCGTCAAGAAACTCAGGATTACAAATTCGGTATGCTCTTAGGAAAAACCCGATGATGATGCCTCTTTTGGTCTTGGTATCTTGACTGGAATAGAAGTGTGTGTGAGATCATTTTTATTGGTGGGTTTCCGATAAACTTGAAATCTTAGGTTGTTGTCTACTTTGTGAATGAGGACGTCGAGGAAAGGTAGCTTGTCATTGGATTCTTCTTCTAGTGTAAACTGGATCGCCGGTTCAACTGCGTTGAGCCTTGCCTGAAGATCCCGTACATCAAAACGTTTTGGAGTTATTACGATGACATCGTCCACGTAACGTAACCAAGTGACGCTTGAAGGGATGATGTTGGCGAAGTGTTCGGACTCTAGGTGTTCCATGTATAAGTTGGCTAGGACGGCACTTATGGGGGACCCCATTCCCATGCCGTAGGTTTGTTTGTAGAGCTTGTTATTGAAAGAAAAACAGTTGAAATTAACACAGAGTTCAATTAAGTCAACAAAATCTCCGGGAGGTAGAGGAAGATTAAGGTCCTGATTGACTTTACGTCGTAGAACCTCGATGGCTTTTTTGGTAGGTACTTTTGTGAAGAGGGAAGTCACATCCAAACTGCATAGTTTCTTGTTACGGATGGAGAGGTTACGGATGCGGTTGAGAAGGTCACCCGAGTGTTTAAGATGAGCGGGGCTGATGGTCCCCAGAAGGCAGGAAAGATGTTTGGCAAGAACTCCGGCTAGTTTGTGTGGAGCACTGCCTATTCCTGACGTGATTGGTCTGAGTGGAATATTGTGTGTATGCGTCTTGGGTAAACCATACATGTGTGCTGGTTTAGGGTTGCTTGGTAACAAGTACAGAAGTTTCTTCCCTTCTCTAGTGCGTTTGAGTATATACCCTTTATATACCCTGTGTCCATGTATTGTTTGTAATGGCTTGATAAAGCTCCTGGAGAGCGAAACGTTGCCACAATAAATGTCACATTAGTTGCACTTGTGTCCTTTTACTTTACATATTGTCGGTAATTCTACCAACTTTATTACAATCCCGCACCTCCTCCTAACTTCCAAACTACGAATTCTCTGCATTATATTCACACCACACATTGTGCTCAGACATGACATCTCCACTGCCATATATATATATATAGTATATATATATATATATATATATATATATATATATATATATATATATATATATATATATATATATATATATATAATGTCGTGCCGAATATGTAAAACTGATCAATTAGCAAGAACTCATTTAAAATTAAGTCCTTTCTGAAATTTTCTTTTATACGTTTAAAGATGTATTTTTTTCATTAATGTTAATATAAAAAATTTTAATTTCGCTCCAAAAGAATCTTAGAAAACTTACCTAACCTTATTACAACAAGAACAATTTATTTTAGCCTAACCCAACTAAATGTATTTTAGATTTGTTTACAATAATTTAATACTAAACAAACACAGTGATATGTATTTTTTTCGTTAGGCAGAATGATTTTGGCGAAATTATTGCATACACAAATTTTCACTTGTCCTATATGGCAAGATGAGCGCTGCTATTTAAGCCAAGGTAGCAAGTTCTGCCTATTCGGCACGACATATATATATATATATATATATATATATATATATATATATATATATATATATATATATATATATATATATATATATATACATATACATATATATATATATATATATATATATATATACATATATATATATATATACATATATATATATATATATATATAATGTCGTGCCGAATAGGTAAAACTGGTCAGTTAGAAGGAACTCGTTTAAAATTAAGTCCTTTCTAAACTTTTCTCTGATACGTTTAAAGATATATATTTTTTTGCATTTATGTTTTTGTATAAATTAATGATTTTGTACAAACGCACCTTAGAAAATTTACCTAACCTTATTATAACAAGCGCAATTTAATTTAGCCTAATCTCCCTAAATATATTTCATATAAGTTTACAATAATTTAATAAATAAACACAATGAAATATATTTTTTTCGTTAGATTCGGAATGACTTTTGCGAAATTATTGGATACACAAATTTTTGCTTGCCCTATTTGGCAAGAGGTGTGTTGCTTTTTAAGCTAAAATCACAAGTTTTACTTATTCGGCACGACATATATATTAGTAACACTGCGCTAGCCAAGGACTCAAACCCATGTTGTACTGGCCCGCCTCATGGTGAGCAAGAACCACAAGACGCTATAACCCACAGGACCACCAAATCTTACAAAAATGGCGCAGCCAGCAGAGCTAGCTGTTTTACCCATCCGGGGACATACGGTGTTATGGGAGCTTCTATGCTAATTTCATTCTCCTCCCTGTTTTGTGTACTAGCCTCACGAGCAGCATATACATATTATTCAACCAGGAACGAGTGGTATTGATCAATAACGACACTGCACTAGCCAAGGACTCGAACCGATGTTGTACTGGCTGGACTCATGGTGTGCGACAGCCATATGACACAGGACCACTAAATCCTACAAAAATGGCACAGCGAGCAGAGCTATCTGTTTTACTGCCATCCGAGGGCATACGGTGGCGGTAAAAGAGCTAACTACGCCATTTTTGCGGGATTTGGTGGTCCTGTGGGTTAAAGCGTCATGTGGTTCTTGCTCACCATAAGGCGGGCAAGTACAACATCGGTTCGATGTTGTACTGTTGATTACAATAATATATATATATATATATATATATATATATATATATATATATATATATATATATATGTCGTGCCGAATATGTATATATATATATATATATATATATATATATATATATATATATATATATATATATATATATATATATATATATATATATATATATATATATGTCGTGCCGAATATGTAAAACTGGTCAGTTAGCAAGAACTCATTTAAAACTAAGTCCTTTCTGAAAATTTCTCTTATACGTTTAATGATATATTTTTTCATTGATGTTAATGTAATTTTTTTTAATTTTGCATCAAAAGAATCTTAGAAAACTTACCTAACCTCATAATAACAAGAACAATTTATTTTAGCCTAACCCAACTAAATATATTTTATATTTGTTTACAATAATTTAATACTAAACAAACCCAGTGAAATATATTTTTTTCGTTAGGTTCAGAATGATTTTGGCGAAATTATTGCATACACAAATTTTCACATGTCCTATATGGCAAGATGAGTGTTGCTATTTAAGCCAAGATAGCAAGTTCTGCCTATTCGGCACGACATATATATATATATATATATATATATATATATATATATATATATATATATATATATATATATATATATATATATATATATATATATATATATATATATATATATATATATATAACAAAACAACCACTCTGAAAGAATAGAGAAATTCCAAGCGCTTTCGTGACTACTCACATTATCAAGGAACTATGAAAGTAAAACATCCAAGGAAGGTATATAAGGGGTCTGGCCAACACCTCACTATCAGATCACACAACGGTTAAACGCCTGACGCGCGACGGCCCAACTGGACAGGTCCTTTGCAAAACCCACCAACAAACTATTCTGCCCAAGAAAATTTTAAAAATTATTATTTGTCAAGTGTATTATTAAATTCTTCCCAAATTCTATTAATTATAAATGGATCTAATTTATATAAACCAAAGAAAATATTCATATTATTGTCAAAACTGCTTTTTTATGAAACAAGATTCAATTATATTCCTGTCGACCATGGACTTGCTTGATACTACTTTCTCAACTTTTTGAAAATCAATTGGATGGTTAAAATCTCTTACATGAATAAATAGAGCATTGGAATCTTGTCCAGTTCTATTGCTATATTTATGTTGTTTTAATCTTAGTTCGAGATTTTTACCAGTTTGACCATAATAAACTTTATCGCAAATTTTACAAGGAATCTTATAGACACATCCATCAGCATTTTGGGGGGAATTCTTTATCAAAAGTTTTTTTACTGCATCAAGATTTTTGAATACAACATTAATATTAAAAGTCTTAAGAAGAGAAGGCATATCAACCAAGTTTTCAGGGTAAGGGAGAACCAACATATTTTTGGTTGAATAAGGCTGGTTGTTCCTTGTTGGATTGTAAAAAGTATTTCTAGCAACTTTAAAAGATTTATCAATTACATTTCTTGGGAATTTTAAATCATTACCTATTTCATAAATTTTGGATATTTCCTCATCTATGAGATCAATTGCTCCATCATATTGTATTACTTTTGTCACTACTACTACTACTACTACTACTACTACTACTACCACTAGTGAACATCAAATAGTGTTCCTCACTAATGTGCACCTCCTCTGAGCCTTTATATACCCTCTGTGTCCATGTATTGTTTGTCATGGCAGTAAAGCTCCTGGAGCGAAACGTTGCTACAATAAATGTCATTAGTTACTGCACTTGTGTCCTTTTACTTTACGTATTGTCAGTGAATTCTACCAACTTCATTACATTATTATTGTGGCATTGTTGGTGTGTGTATGGAGAAGGAACGGAAGAAGGATACAACTTTGGTATATATGTAATCTAGCATTAGGAATAATATTAGGAGAAAGTAAATAATGAAAATGATTGTTATAGGAATGCAGTTAGAAGCCTGAGTAGATCTATAACCCACTATGATAACTTATGAACGTAGATAAGTATTATGTTGATGGAGCAACTTGCAATGTGAACACTGACTGATGTTGTAGTGGCAGGCTTGAAGCGATTACAAGTACTGATTGATGTTGTAGTAGCCAGATAAACTAGTTACAAGTGCTGTTGATGTTGTAGTGGCCAGGCTTAGGCAGTTACGAAAGTACTGACTGATATTGTAGTGGCCAGGCTTGGAAGCGATTACAAGTACTGATTGATGTTGTAGTAGCCAGGCTTAGGCTTGGTTACAGTACTGACTGATGTTGTAGTAGCCAGGCTTAGGCTTGGTTACAAGTACTGACTGATGTTGTAGTGGCCAGGCTTAGGCTTGGTTACAAGTATGACTAATGTTGTAGTTGCCAGGCTTAGGCTTAGTTACAAGTACTTCTGGCAGTTTGGAGACACACAGATGATGATCCAAACTAAATGTAAATTATGTGATCAGGCATATGGTCACTGTCTTGAACACTATGTGCTTAATTGTCCACTTATCTGTATTGAGAATACAGAGATAGACAATTATAATAATATGTGAGATGTCAAGATATCTTATTAATGAAATAAGATACCAGATATACTAAACAAATTTCTAAATTTATTTATAAACAGATAAATGAACTGTAGATATGTAGATATAAATCCATATGTACACTTCTTAACCATTTTGGGGCCTAGTTCTAGGCTTTTTGTGTATCCATATGTTCTTGCACTACCTCCACCAGGATGGATATGGACTGCATAATAAACTAGCCACTTCAGTGGCAAAAATCTAAAAAAAAAAATCGAGAAGACTCACTGCTATGACTTTTCGGTGTCATGAGCCTCTCATTAAGAATAAAATGAATATTGTATATTACGTTCTAACAATGTATCATTACATTAAGGCAATTGAACATCAGTAATTTCATGGCGTACATATTGATAAATTTCATGTAATTATTTTTATTCTTTCATACGACTAATGTTTTCTCATTCTGACAACAAATATAAATAATAAAATATTTGGAAAACATTGCCTATTTTTATTGATCTTTAATATACACACTAACAAAAATAGTGTATTTACACTTCCTCCCCATAGTCACCTTATGGTGACTATGGGGAGCAAATATACACTTATCCTATAGTCCCCAAAGTCACCTTATGGGTGACTATGAAGATGTCAATTCTCAATATAAAAAGTCCTGTTGTCGCCCATGATGACGATATGTCATCTCAGATCTCAGAGAAATAATTATATTTTGTGAGACCTTCCCTTAGAATAACATCCTTAGCAAGCCATTACAAAATAAATCTGAATCAAACATTTGAAATAAAATTCTTGTGCAAGCTCTTGCTTTAATTATGTTGTAAGTCACTGCAATAATTCAATAACAATCTTTTAGAAAACCTTTGAAATATGAATCTTCTGAAAACCACTTGTAATTTAACTTTTATACAAGTCTTTACTATATAAACCTCTTTACAGTCAAAATTATTCAGCAAGCCTTTGGATTTAAAATATTCATTTACCTCTTGAAGTAAACCTTCGCAAATTTTATGCATGAATTACCATTTACAATAATTCTTTTGCACCGTCAAGATGTAATATAAGTTGACTAATATTCACCTCTCGTCAGTTGCAGCCACAGGAGGAGCCTTCCTGTTTACGGTGTAACTCTCTGCAAGGTGTTGCCATCTTCTCCTGTCATCATGAATGAAAAACTGATGCAGGACATCGGTGATTACCACTTCATTACAGTGCTTCAGGGTAGTAAGTTCTTTCAGTGAAGAGAAAAATGGTGCACAAACTCATGTGAATTTGATAAACTAGACATATGTGTGCAACACTTGGGTATCTTTTACCCGTGTTGCACATGTGTCTATTTTATCAACTTGTCGATTCTATGGACCATTTAACTACATTCATGTGAATTTCTTTCACTGTTGAATTTTATATTAAAATGTCGTTTTTCAACTGGAAATGGATCCCAACTTAGCCAGAGATGCTGAAAATAAATGGTATAAATACCGTCACTATGGAAACATAAACACATATACGGTTTAAATGTGATGCTTTATTGACAACGTTTCGCCCACACAGTGGGCTTTTTCAAGTCACAAACAGATCTACACTCCGGGTGGAAGGTACGTGGTATTTATGAGCGGAGTTCAGAATGTTCAGGTCAGGTGGAGAATGCTGCATCTGATGATCTACCGGGCAGGGTTATAGGGTCTTGGGTAGCTTGGCAGGGAGTATTGGACAAGTTGTGATAGATCTTCTGCAGTGTTCTATGTTCTTATGTGGGATAGCGATGAAGAAGTTTCTTGGCAAGTGGTTCAGCTATGTTATAGAAGCCATTGTTCTGGTTGAAATTGTTGGTTATAGAGATAAGCGATGATTCCAGGATTCTTCGGTATTGACTGTTGTCTTCTGTGGCGATAAGTCTTGAGTTTCTAGTTAATTAAATGGTTGTGAATTGCTATATTGTACACAGGCATTCGTTGTATCGTCAGTCCTGCTTGCGTATTGGTGTTCTGAAATGCGTGTTTGGGGTCTCTTGATGTTTCGCCCACATGCCATTTGTTGCAGTCATTACAGGGATTATGTATACCCCTGCAGAGGATGGAAGCTTGTCCTGCTGTCTACTACTGGTGATGTCCTTGATGGTCGTGGTTGTGGAGGTAGATGTGGGAATGATGTATTGGAAAATATATTTGGATACATGTTGCCAATTGAGTTAGTGGGGAGGACTATATCTCTTCTCGGCAGTGTCTTCTCTGGGTGTGTTGAAGATGTTTGTGCCGCCGTCTGCAGCCTCTGATGAAGTGACGAGAGATAGTGGGTTTAGAAAATACTGTTCAATTATAGTGCATTCTTCCTCAAGGTACTCATTGCTGCAGTTCTGAGTGCGCGCGGAAAAGCCTATGAGCCACCACGTTTAGTTTTGGTGTCGTGGTGAGGTAGAAGTGAAGATCGTTTTTGGTTGGTTGGTTTCGATAGACTTTGAAACGAAGTTCATGGTCAGTTTTGCAGAGAAGAACATCAAGGAAAGGAAGAGTGTTGTTGACTTCTTCTTCAAGTGTTCTTCTTGTTCTTCTCTGCAAAACTGACCGCCGAACTCGTTTCAAGTCTGAAACCAACCAACTTCATGATCTTCTCCCTTTACTCACCACGACACAAGCTTCGGCGTGATATGTCTCAAACTTCTTCCTGCGTGCGCCTCAAATCTGCAGTAATATTACCAACGAAGGAAGAATGCGCCTCAGAACAGCTGCAAATATATCTCGTCGCCGTCGTGACGGACGGCGGGCTCGCCGCAGTTTTGCCGGAAGACTGCATAGTCTCCTGGCTCGTTGCCCAGGCATGGCAGCCCGGCGTATTTTCAATACGTCATTCAAATATCTACACTCACGGCCACGACCATCAGAACATCTGTGGAGCAGAACAGCTTCCATCTCTGCGGGGGTATAATCCTTGCTTATTGACTGCAACAAACTCGCCTGCGATGAACAGGAACCTCCAAGCGCATTCAATTATAGCAACGAACTGACGATACACAGATCTTACTGTATGCTCGCAATTCACGCAACCATTTGGTAACTACAGAGAATCAGCATAAATACACGAAAACGGCGATCAATACCGAAAAGTCCATCAACTATCTCTATGACAACAATTTCAACAGGCTGGCAACTCTGCTAACTGCTGGCGAACCCTTTGCCAGACTGTGCACAGAACATGGGCACTGCAGTACAGCTTGTCAGCCAGCTGCAAACTCTATAACGCGGTGAATAAGTCAGATGCGTGATCTCTCTTGTTCCTCAACATTCTTGCCTTTCTCTCACCTTCCACTGATACTAGTCTGTTTGTATTTAAACACTGTGTGAGCAGCGGCCCGTGTCAATAAAGATCATTCAAACTTCATATGTGTTGCTGTTTCCACATGAATGCTGTTGAGAGCTCTTGATCAAAGATATTTATCCTGTTTCTCTATTTTAGGATCAAGCTCGATTGTATTTCGTTTTCAAGTAACTCCACACTCCTCCTAATTCCACACTCCGAATTTTATGCATAATATTTACACCACACGTGGCCTTAAGGCGCTTATCTCCACTGCCTCCAACCGCCTCCTCGCTGCAGCATTTACAACCCAAGCTTCACACCCATATTAGAGTGTTGGTACCCACTGTACTCTCGTACATTCCATATATGCCTCCATGGATAAAAAAATTTTTGTCTCCGGATTTCCTCAACACCTCACCTTTTTTCCTTCATCAATTTGTAGCTTACCTCATCCTTCATAAACTCATCCACTGACATCAACTCTCAAATATCTGAAAACATTCACTTCTTCATACTCCCTCCCTCCAATGTGAACCTCCATTTTTCTTTATCTAAATAGTTTGATATCCTCATCACCTTACTTTTATCTATGTTCACTTTCGATTTACAACCTCCCAAACTCGTCCACTAACCTTTGCAACTTTGTGAATCCTCAAGCACAGTATAATCAGTAATAAGTAACTGTCTCAGCTCTCCTTTTGTATTTGATTCCACATAATTTAATCCCACCACTCTTCCTAGGCTTTCTTAACTTGTTTATCTCACTCCAAATTTCTTGTTACAGCAAAATTTCTTGACAGTGCCTCCCCACTCTTATCATTTACTCTGCTTTGCATTCTCTCTTCACCTTTGTTTTTCCATATACTCTGCCCTTCTTATATCACTGCTTTGTAAAAATCTACATAGCTACCTTTTCTCTTTATAGCATCTTCCTCATTCCACTAATCCTCCTCTTTCCTCCTGCCCCACCCTCCTATAACCACAAACTTCTGCCCCAGATTCTAACTTACTGCATTTTAAACCAGCCCTCTTCAACCCCCTCACTACCCATCCTTGCACTAGCCCACCTTTCTGTCAATAGTTGCTTATATCTTATAACACTTCCTCCCTTAGTTAATAAACTTTCACCTCTCTCTTACTGCTGCCATTTTTTCCTTTTGTCCATCTACCTCTTACTCAACTGTAGCTCTACAAGTAGTTAATGATCTGATATATCCGTTGCCCTTCTATAAACATATACATCCTGAATCCTACCCATCAAACTTTTATCCATCAGTACATAATCTTACTGCTTACATTGTGCTATATTATATCATATCTTGTATTTATCATCTTTTTCATATAGATGGGAGAGGGAGGTTTGGGTAGATGGCGAATATTTTGAGGAACTTTTAAATGTCGACGAAGAAAGGGAGGCGGTAATTTCATGCACACAGCGCCAGGGAGGTATGCCATCTTTTAGGAGTGAAGGAAAAACAGGATGTGGTGTGGGAGGTGCGTGAGGGCATTGCATAGAATGAAAGGGGTAAAGCGGCTGGAACTGAAGGGATCATGACAGAAATGTTAAAAGCAGGGGATATAGTGTTGGGTGGTTGGTATTTTGTTTAATAACATGAAGAGGGGAAGAATTACCTAGAGATTGGCGGAAGCATGTATAGTCCCTTTATATAGGGAAGGGGGACAAGAGATTATGTAAAATTATAGAGGAATAAGTTTGCAGGTATACCAGGAAAAGTGTACGGTAGGGTTATTATTGAAAGAATTAGGAGTAAGACAGAATGTAGGGTTGCGGATGAGCAAAGAGGAGGTTTCAGAGTGGGTAGAGGATGTAGCCAGATCAAGTGTATACATTTGAAGCATATGAACAGTATTTTAAATAAAAAGGTAGGGAAGTTTTATTTGCATTTATGGATTTAGAAAAGGCATATGATAGAGTGGATAGGGGAGCAATGTGGCAGATGTTGCAAATATGGAATAGGTGGTAGAAGTTGCTAAATGTAAGAGTTTTTATGAGGATAGTGAAATCGGTTAGGGTGTGTAGAGAAGAGATGGAGACTACTTACCGGTAAAAGTAAGTCTTAGACAGGGATGTGTAATGTCACCATGATTGTTTAATATATTTATAGATGGGGTTGTAAAAGAAGTAAATGTTAGGGTGTTCGGGAGAGGGGTGAGATTAAATTATGGGGAATCAAATACAAAATGGGAATTGACACAGTTGCTTTTTGCTGATGATACTGTGCTTATGGGAGATTCTAAAGAAAAATTGCAAAGGTTATTGGATGAGTTTGGGAGTGTGTGTAAAGGTAGAAAGTTGAAAGTGAATTAGAAAAGAGTAAGGTGATGAGGGTATCAAATGATTTAGATAAAGAAAAATTGGATATCAAATTGGGGAGGAGGAGTATGGAAGAAGTGATGTTTTCAGATATTTGGGAGTTGACGTGTCGGCGGATGGATTTATGAAGGATGAGGTTAATCATAGAATTGATGAGGGAAAAAAGGTTAGTGGTGCATTGAGGTATATGTGGAAGCAAAAAATGTTATCTATGGAGGCAAAGAAGGGAATGTATGAAAGCATAGTAGTACCAACACTCATACATGGGTGTGAAGCTTGGGTTGTGAATGCTGCAACGAGGAGGCGGTTGGAGGCAGTGGAGATGTCCTGTCAGAGGGCAATGTGTGGTGTAAATATTATGCAGAAAATTCGGAGTGTATAAATTAGGAGAAGGTGTGGAGTTAATAAAAGTATTAGTCAGAGGGCTGAAGAGGGGTTGTTAAGGTGGTTTGGTCATTTAGAGAGAATGGATCAAAGTAGAATGATATAGAGAGCATTTAAATCTGTAGGGGAAGGAAGGCGGGGTAGGGGTCGTCCTCGAAAAGGTTGCAAGGAAGGAGTAATGGAGGTTTTGTGGGTGAGGGGCTTGGACTTTCAGCAGGCCTGCGTGAGCCTGTTCGATAGGAGTGAATGGAGACGAATGGTATTTGGGACCTGACGATCTGTTGGAGTGTGAGCAGGGTAATATTTAGTGAAGGGAATCAGGGAACCCCGTTATTTTTATATAGCCGGACTTGAGTCCTGGAAATGGGAAGTACAGTGCCTGCACTCTGGGGCAGGGTTTCAGGATATTGGCAGTTTGGAGGGATATGTTGTGTATCTTTATACGTATATGCTTCTAAACTGTTGTGTTCTGAGCACCGCTGCAAAAACAGTGATTATGTGTGAGTGAGGTGAAAGTGTTGAATGATGAAAGCATTTTCTTTTCGGGTATTTTCTTTCTTTTTGGGTCACCCTGCCTCGGTGGGAGACGGCCGACTTGTTTAAATATATAATATATATATATATATATATATATATATATATATATATATATATATATATATATATAATATATATATATATATATATATATATATATATATATCAACGAATCGGCCGTATCCCACCGAGGCAGGGTGGCCCAAAAAGAAAAAAGTTTCTCTTTTCAAATTTAGTAATCTATACAGGAGAAGGGGTTACTAGCCCCTTGCTCCCGGCATTTTAGTTGCCTCTTACAACACGCATGACTTACGGAGGAAGAATTCTGTTCTACTTCCCCATGGAGATAAGAGGAAATAAACAAGAATAAGAACTAGAAAGAAAATAGAAGGAAGCCGAGAGGGGTGTGTGTGTGTGTGTGTGTGTGTGTGTGTGTGTATGTGTGTGTGTGTATGTATATATATATATATATATATATATATATATATTTAAATATATATATATATATATATATATATATATATATATATTACCTGGAGAGGAGAGAGTTCCGGGGGTCAACGCCCCCGCGGCCCGGTCTGTGACCAGGCCTCCTGGTGGATCAGAGCCTGATCAACCAGGCTGTTGCTGCTGGCTGCACGCAAACCAACGTACGAGCCACAGCCCGGCTGATCAGGAACTGACTTTAGGTGCTTTTCCAGTGTCAGCTTGAAGACTGCCAGGGGTCTGTTGGTAATCCCCCTTGTGTGTGCTGGGAGGCAGTTGAACAGTCTCGGGCCCCTGACACTTATTGTATGGTCTCTTAACGTGCTAGTGACACCCCTGCTTTTCATTGGGGGGATGGTGCATCGTCTGCCAAGTCTTTTGCTTTCGTAGTGAGTGATTTTCGTGTGCAAGTTCGGTACTAGTCCCTCTAGGATTTTCCAGGTGTATATAATCATGTATCTCTCCCTCCTGCGTTCCAGGGAATACAGGTTTAGAAACCTCAAGCGCTCCCAGTAATTGAGGTGTTTTATCTCCGTTATGCGCGCCGTGAAAGTTCTCTGTACATTTTCTAGGTCGGCAATTTCACCTGCCTTGAAAGGTGCTGTTAGAGTGCAGCAATATTCCAGCCTTGATAGAACAAGTGACCTGAAGAGTGTCATCATGGGCTTGGCCTCCCTAGTTTTGAAGGTTCTCATTATCCATCCTGTCATTTTTCTAGCAGATGCGATTGATACAATGTTATGGTCCTTGAAGTTGAGATCCTCCGACATAATCACTCCCAGGTCTTTGACGTTGGTGTTTCGCTCTATTTTGTGGCCAGAATTTGTTTTGTACTCTGATGAAGATTTAATTTCCTCATGTTTACCATATCTGAGTAATTGAAATTTCTCATCGTTGAACTTCATATTGTTTTCTGCAGCCCACTGAAAGATTTGGTTGATGTCCGCCTGGAGCCTTGCAGTGTCTGCAATGGAAGACACTGTCATGCAGATTCGGGTGTCATCTGCAAAGGAAGACACGGTGCTGTGGCTGACATCCTTGTCTATGTCGGATATGAGGATGAGGAACAAGATGGGAGCTATTACTGTGCCTTGTGGAACAGAGCTTTTCACCGTAGCTGCCTCGGACTTTACTCTGTTGACGACTACTCTCTGTGTTCTGTTAGTGAGGAAATTATAGATCCATCGACCGACTTTTCCTGTTATTCCTTTAGCGCGCATTTTGTGCGCTATTACGCCATGGTCACACTTGTCGAAGGCTTTTGCAAAGTCTGTATATATTACATCTGCATTCTTTTTGTCTTCTAGTGCATTTAGGACCTTGTCGTAGTGATCCAGTAGTTGAGACAGACAGGAGCGACCTGTTCTAAACCCATGTTGCCCTGGGTTGTGTAACTGATGGGTTTCTAGATGGGTGGTGATCTTGCTTCTTAGGACCCTTTCAAAGATTTTTATGATATGGGATGTTAGTGCTATTGGTCTGTAGTTTTTTGCTGTTGCTTTACTGCCCCCTTTGTGGAGTGGGGCTATGTCTGTTGTTTTTAGTAACTGAGGGACGACCCCCGTGTCCATGCTCCCTCTCCATAGGATGGAAAAGGCTCGTGATAGGGGCTTCTTGCAGTTCTTGATGAACACAGAGTTCCATGAGTCTGGCCCTGGGGCAGAGTGCATGGGCATGTCATTTATCGCCTGTTCGAAGTCATTTGGCGTCAGGATAACATCGGATAGGCTTGTGTTAATCAAATTTTGTGGCTCTCTCATAAAAAATTCATTTTGATCTTCGACTCTCAGTCTGGTTAGCGGCTTGCTAAAAACTGAGTCATATTGGGACTTGAGTAGCTCACTCATTTCCTTGCTATCATCTGTGTAGGACCCATCTTGTTTAAGTAGGGGCCCAATACTGGACGTTGTTCTCGATTTTGATTTGGCATAGGAGAAGAAATACTTTGGGTTTCTTTCGATTTCATTTATGGCTTTTAGTTCTTCCCGCGATTCCTGACTCCTAAAGGATTCTTTTAGCTTAAGTTCGATGCTTGCTATTTCTCTGACCAGTGTCTCCCTGCGCATTTCAGATATATTGACCTCTTTTAGCCGCTCTGTTATTCTTTTCCGTCGCCTGTAAAGGGAGCGCCTGTCTCTTTCTATTTTACATCTACTCCTCCTTTTTCTTAGAGGAATAAGCCTTGTGCATACATCGAGTGCCACCGAGTTAATCTGTTCTAGGCATAAGTTTGGGTCTGTGTTGCTTAGTATATCTTCCCAGCTTATATCGGTTAGGACTTGGTTTACTTGGTCCCACTTTATGTTTTTGTTATTGAAGTTGAATTTGGTGAATGCTCCCTCGTGACTAGTCTCATTTTGTCGGTCTGGGGCTCCACGCATACATGTCTGAACCTCAATTATGTTGTGATCTGAGTATATTGTTTTTGATATGGTGACATTTCTTATCAGATCATCATTGTTAGTGAAGATGAGGTCTAGTGTATTCTCCAGTCTAGTAGGCTCTATTATTTGCTGGTTTAAATTGAATTTTGTGCAGAGATTTAAAAGCTCGTGTGAGTGTGAGTTTTCATCAGAGCTGCCTCCTGGTGTTATTACTGCAACAATATTATTTGCTATATTCCTCCATTTTAGGTGCCTTAAGTTGAAATCCCCCAGGAGCAAGATGTTGGGTGCAGGAGCTGGAAGATTTTCCAGACAGTGGTCAATTTTTAACAGCTGTTCTTGGAATTGCTGGGATGTTGCATCCGGAGGCTTGTAGACTACCACAATGACTAGGTTTTGGTTCTCGACCTTTACTGCTAAAACTTCCACTACGTCATTTGAGGCATTAAGCAGTTCTGTGCAAACAAGTGACTCTGCAATGTACAGGCCAACCCCCCCCCCCTTTTGCCTGTTCACTCTGTCACATCTGTATAGGTTGTAACCTGGGATCCATATTTCGTTGTCCAAGTGATCCTTTATGTGGGTCTCAGTGAAAGCCGCGAACATTGCCTTTGCCTCTGCAAGCAGTCCACGGATGAAAGGTATTTTGTTGTTTGTTGCTGGCTTTAGACCCTGTATATTTGCAAAGAAGAATGTTATCGGACTGGTGGTATTGTTGGTACTGGGGGGGGATTTTTTTTCCGGCATTAGTATCTGTATCTGTTGGTTTGGAGTGGAGGCCATCGACTGTGGTTCCACTCCAGGAATGACTGGATTTGGTGTACGATTTCTGCCATTTCCTGCCAGTTTTTTTTCCTTCCTGGCACTAAAAAACCTCTCCCTCTTGAGTGGCTGTGGCTACCCAGGTTTTCCCATGGCCTGGATGTTTTGTATCTTTTTGTCCCCTTTAGATGGTATGCCTGGCAATTTAAGTTATAGCACAGTCTTTCCTGTACTGAAGAGGTACACATTTCAGGGTGAAAAAGCTTACAGGAAGGGAGTTTGCATTTTCCTGTTGTCATATGGGCATGACATTTTCTAGGGTGGTCATAGTTGCATGTCCCATCTGTTTTTCCAGATTTCCCATGCCAGCAGATACCAAGTGCATAGTATGTGCACAGGCTTGGTTTCCGTTTGCCTTGGGTTTCTGTGACTGTATTCCCTGTTGGTGCATGTTTCCCTGTCTTATTCCTATCCTCCCTAGCACCAACAATGGAGCTCCCACCAGTTGTTTTTGGTAATTTATCCTCACTATTGCTATTGGAGTCCTCTTGTTTGCTATTTCCTGCGGTATTTCTAGTTTGCAATATTGGTTTTATCTTATCTTTGACTACACTTGTTTCCCTACTATGGCTCCTGTCCTCTGTGAGGTCATTTATATGTATTCCTTCCTGCGTATAATTCCCGACTACCTGGACAAAATCTCCAGCTTCACCATTACTGTCTCCCAGGACAGTATCTCCAGCTTCACCATTTCTGTCTCCCAGGACAGCACCTCCAGCTTCACCATTACTGTCTCCCAGGACAGCACTATCAGCCCCACATTTACTGACTACCAGGACATCACCTCCAGCCTTACAGTTTGTGACTACATGGCCAGTATCAAGGGCAGTACCATTCAGCCCAGACTTTTTATGTTCCCATCTGTTGTAGAAAGCTTCCAGGTTTTCTATGAAAGCAGCTTTGATGTTATCCTCTTTTAATACCCTTGTGATTTTAGTCCACAGATTTTCCTCATTTGGGCATACCCAAAAACACTTCTCTGTTTTAATACTGCTTGTAGCTAGTTCTGGGATATCTGCACAAGGAGCGTGACACCAATTTCCACAAAAATGACAATTTATCCATGTGGAAGCCCGTTTGTTTGACTGACCACAGACTACACACAGCTTCAGTAAACAGGTGATTTCAAAATATGCAAAACAATCACTCTGAAAGAATAGAGAAATTCCAAGCGCTTTCGTGACTACTCACATTATCAAGGAACTATGATAATGTGAGTAGTCACGAAAGCGCTTGGAATTTCTCTATTCTTTCAGAGTGGTTGTTTTGCATATATATATATATATATATATATATATATATATATATATATATATATATATATATATATATATATTTATATATATATATATATATATATATATATATATATATATATATATATATATATATATATATATATATATATATATAATAGCATACTGCGAGTGACCCAAGTCGTCTAGCCACCGTCCTAGGAAGCTAGCTAAACTCTCGACACCCTAGTTCATTACGCCAAGAAAGCTTCTGGGAGTGTGGAGTAAGACAGTACTGTAATGTCACAGTTGGTAGTGAGTGATGCTGTTTGTAAAATCATCATTTTTTGTAACCTCTGATGATGAATGATTCAGCACTGAACCTGCCACACGTATGATGTGAGTTCCCTTCTCTTTTTCTGCTTATTCGTAAACAGTCATCTACTGAGACTTTTCTTAGATTGATGTATATTGTATATATATATCATTGAGAGTACGAAATACTTGGATATATACTCACAGAGATGTACATTTCTCATGAGAGATTATTGTAAATCCCTTGTTCATGAATATTAAATAATCTTAACTGGTTATGAACAGGTCACATGTAGTCAAGTGTAGTCGTAAGGCTCTAGATCCAATTAGCCAAACATCTAACAAAGTATATGGTGCACTGTCATATATTATTGAAAACCCTTTTTTTCGGAGACAATAGAATTCGTCAGGAAAACACAATTTGGTGATTTTCACGAGATTTTGTCATACTATTGCATATAATTCTTGACATATTAAACTTTACAGTATAAGAGATTATTTATATAATTTACTGAAAATGCTAAATGAGAATTACATATTTTGACCAAACTGGAGAAAGTCTTGAAATTAGATTACAACAACATAAATACGGCATTAGAACATAGCAAGAGTATAATGCTTTGTTTATTCACGTGAGAGATTTTAACCATTCCATTTATTTTCAAAAGGCTGAGAGAAATGTAACAAGCAAATCGTTGGTTATACAAAATATAATCTTCATTGCAGAGATTAAAGTAATTTGTCTATTGGTGAATTCTTTATTTGCAGCCTTAATTAATGACCAATGTTGTTGATAGGTGATAAACACAGTTTTGACTCCATAGTAATATTTGTCACAAAAATCACAATATCTTCCTACTTTATAATTGAGTTACTGTCGGAGACACCTTAACATATAACGAAAATAGATCATGTTTGTGGAAATATTTTTATGTTAGGGTATGATGTCCTGAACTGACCTCAGCTGTTGTTTTTGCCACCCCAATGGAAATTAGTCACTCTGACTTTTTTTGGGTTATCCTAGGTTTTCTACACATTTGCCCGGTGACTAAAGCTCCCGCTTCACACACGGAGGGCCCGGGTTCGATTCCCGGCAGGTGGAAACATTTCGACACGTTTCCTTACACCTGTTGTCCTGTTCACCTAGCAGCAAATAGGTACCTGGGTGTTAGTCGACTGGTGTGGGTCGCATCCTGGGCGACAAGATTAAGGACCCCAATGGAAACAAGTTAGACAGTCCTCGATGACGTACTGACTTTCTTGGGTTATCCTGGGTGGCTAACCCTCCGGGGTTAAAAATCCGAACGAAATCTTATCTTATGCTGCTATTTATGATAATCCATGTAACTGTATTTGTGTATACCTGAATAAACTTACTTATTACAGATCAGCAAGAGGAAGCCTCGCAGGGACGAGCAGCATGAGACACAGAGCTCAGTAATGGAAAATACTCTTGCAGTCTCCCAGTAGTAAGACAAATGACACACCCGTTACCATTGTAAAACAGTTGATTCTTATTATATTAGACATGGTAGTACCATTGTGTCATATACTGATAGTGCTGTAAACAAAGCATATCATGACCACCTGTGTGGACAATACTAACTTTCGTTACTTATGTGGAAAATACTGTATATATTTTCCGGAAATACAGTATTTTATATGTAAATTGATGGCCTATATTGTAGGTAATAAAAACTAATTTGTAAATAAATAAAGAGCCAGAGATGGGTGAGCGCTGCTGGGGAGGGGACTCCATTGTTTTTGAATGTGGTGAAGGCATGCTAATGAAATGTGCATAAATTTTCGTCGCTCTAGAGGTTATATTGGGCTTAAAACCTCTCAAATAGGAGCCAAAATTGTTGGAATTGCAATCCTGCATAACATGAGGAATCAGGTGACTGGACAGGACTCCGTAATTAGATGGAAACAGGATATTACCCCAGCTAAGTCATGTATATATATATTTATGTTGAAATTCTGGCCAGTATTTTCTCCATATTTTAGGCAGGGGGTTCTGTACATGACGCACAGTAATCTCCAGAGTAATTGGTGAGTGGTATTAAGATAAATTCTCCTTCTGTTACATGAATGTGTATATGTAATCATTTATTAATTTTAATGTACAGTCCACGTATTTATATTAATGTTTACCATAATTCCTGGTAATGTATATTTCATTTGAAATTAATATAGGTCAAGAGTGACTTGTGGATATGACAGTACTAGGTATCGAAGGGGGACATTTTTTGTGACCTAGGTATCCTAAAATTCCTACTTGTCTCTGTAACTATGATAAAAATTAATTATCTGTGTTACCATTTACTGGTATGTATCTTGTGAGTTACATCCAGGTAAATTTAATTTTCCACATTAGTTGCCCGTTGGTCCTTGATCAAACTGGATGTAATTAGTGAAGTCATTAATTAGTGAATTAATTACTTAATAATTATATGTGAAATGACAGGAGGTGGACGTTAGGTCCACAAATTTAGTTAATGTGTAGTGGATTATAATTATTACAATACTAAATTTGCTAAGCCAAGTCTGGCAAGGATAAGTCAAGTCTGGTTAAGATGTATATTAATGTGTATTTAAAATTTATATTATATTATATTATAAAAACTATTTTGCATGATGGTAGGATTGCTGGTTTCTTTTTCTGTCTCATAAACACGCTAGATAACAGGGATATCTTGCTACTCCTACTTACACTTTGGTCACACTTCACAGACACACACATGCATATATATATATACATACATCTAGGTTTTTCTCCCTTTTCTAAATAGCTCTTGTTCTTTTTTATTTCTTCTATTGTCCATGGGGAAGTGGAAAAGAATCTTTCCTCCGTAAGCCATGCGTGTCGTATGAGGCGACTAAAATGCCGGGAGCAATGGGCTAGTAACCCCTTCTCCTGTAGACATTTACTAAAAAAGAGAAGAAGAAAAACTTTATAAAACTGGGATGCTTAAATGTGCGTGGATGTAGTGCGGATGACAAGAAACAGATGATTGCTGATGTTATGAATGAAAAGAAGTTGGATGTCCTGGCCCTAAGCGAAACAAAGCTGAAGGTGGTAGGGGAATTTCGGTGGGGGGAAATAAATGGGATTAAATCTGGAGTATCTGAGAGAGTTAGAGCAAAGGAAGGGGTAGCAGTAATGTTGAATGATCAGTTATGGAAGGAGAAAAGAAAATATGAATGTGTAAATTCAAGAATTATGTGGATTAAAGTAAAGGTTGGATGCGAAAAGTGGGTCATAATCAGCGTGTATGCACCTGGAGAAGAGAGGAATGTAGAGGAGAGAGAGAGATTTTGGGAGATGTTAAGTGAATGTATAGGAGCCTTTGAACCAAGTGAGAGAGTAATTGTGGTAGGGGACCTGAATGCTAAAGTAGGAGAAACTTTTAGAGAGGGTGTGGTAGGTAAGTTTGGGGTGCCAGGTGTAAATGATAATGGGAGCCCTTTGATTGAACTTTGTGTAGAAAGGGGTTTAGTTATAGGTAATACATATTTTAAGAAAAAGAGGATAAATAAGTATACAAGATATGATGTAGGGCGAAATGACAGTAGTTTGTTGGATTATGTATTGGTAGATGAAAGACTGTTGAGTAGACTTCAGGATGTACATGTTTATAGAGGGACCACAGATATATCAGATCACTTTCTAGTTGTAGCTACACTGAGAGTAAAAGGTAGATGGCATACAAGGAGAATAAAAGCATCAGGGAAGAAAGAGGTGAAGGTTTATAAACTAAAAGAGGAGGCAGTTAGGGTAAGATATAAACAGCTATTGGAGGATAGATGGGCTAATGAGAGCATAGGCAATGGGGTCGAAGAGGTATGGGGTAGGTTTAAAAATGTAGTGTTAGTGTGTTCAGCAGAAGTTTGTGGTTACAGGAAAGTGGGTGCGGGAGGGAAGAGGAGCGATTGGTGGAATGATGATGTAAAGAGAGTAGTAAGGGAGAAAAAGTTAGCATATGAGAAGTTTTTACAAAGTAGAAGTGATGCAAGGAGGGAAGAGTATATGGAGAAAAAGAGAGAGGTTAAGAGAGTGGTGAAGCAATGTAAAAAGAGAGCAAATGAGAGAGTGGGTGAGATGTTATCAACAAATTTTGTTGAAAATAAGAAAAAGTTTTGGAGTGAGATTAACAAGTTAAGGAAGCCTAGATAGAGAACAAATGGATTTGTCACTAAAAATAGGAGAGGAGAGTTATTAAATGGAGAGTTAGAGGTATTGGGAAGATGGAGGGAATATTTTGAGGAATTGTTAAATGTTGATGAAGATAGGGAAGCTGTGATTTCGTGTATAGGGCAAGGAGGAATAACATCTTGTAGGAGTGAGGAAGAGCCAGTTGTGAGTGTGGGGGAAGTTCGTGAGGCAGTAGGTAAAATGAAAGGAGGTAAGGCAGCCGGGATTGATGGGATAAAGATAGAAATGTTAAAAGCAGGTGGGGATGTAGTTTTGGAGTGGTTGGTGCAAATATTTAATAAATGTATGGAAGAGGGTAAGGCACCTAGGGATTGGCAGAGAGCATGCATAGTTCCTTTGTATAAAGGCAAAGGGGACAAAAGAGAGTGCAAAAATTATAGGGGGATAAGTCTGTTGAGTATACCTGGTAAAGTGTATGGTAGAGTTATTATTGAAAGAATTTAGAGTAAGACGTGAATAGGATAGCAGATGAACAAGGAGGCTTTAGGAAAGGTAGGGGGTGTGTGGACCAGGTGTTTACAGTGAAACATATAAGTGAACAGTATTTAGATAAGGCTAAAGAGGTCTTTGTGGCATTTATGGATTTGGAAAAGGCGTATGACAGGGTGGATAGGGAGGCAATGTGGCAGATGTTGCAGGTGCATGGTGTAGGAGGTAGGTTACTGAAAGCAGTGAAGAGTTTTTACGAGGATAGTGAGGCTCAAGTTAGAGTATGTAGGAAAGAGGGAAATTATTTCCCAGTAAAAGTAGGCCTTAGACAAGGATGTGTGATGTCACCGTGGTTGTTTAATATATTTATAGATGGGGTTGTAAGAGAAATAAATGCGAGTGTCTTGGCAAGAGGCGTGGAGTTAAAAGATAAAGAATCACACATAAAGTGGGAGTTGTCACAGCTGCTCTTTGCTGATGACACTGTGCTCTTGGGAGATTCTGAAGAGAAGTTGCATAGATTGGTGGATGAATTTGGTAGGGTGTGCAAAAGAAGAAAATTAAAAATGAATACAGGAAAGAGTAAGGTTATGAGGATAAAAAGATTAGGTGATGAAAGATTGGATATCAGATTGGAGGGAGAGAGTATGGATGAGGTGAATGTATTCAGATATTTGGGAGTGGACGTGTCAGCGGATGGGTCTATGAAAGATGAGGTGAATCATAGAAATGATGAGGGGAAAAGGTGAGTGGTGCACTTAGGAGTCTGTGGAGACAAAGAACTTTGTCCTTGGAGGCAAAGAGGGGAATGTATGAGAGTATAGTTTTACCAACGCTCTTATATGGGTGTGAAGCATGGATGATGAATGTTGTAGCGAGGAGAAGGCTGGAGGCAGTGGAGATGTCATGTCTGAGGGCAATGTGTGGTGTGAATATAATGCAGAGAATTCGTAGTTTGGAAGTTAGGAGGAGGTGCGGGATTACCAAAACTGTTGTCCAGAGGGTTGAGGAAGGGTTGTTGAGGGGGTTCGGACATGTAGAGAGAATGAAGCGAAACAGAGTGACTTCAAGAGTATATCAGTCTGTAGTGGAAGGAAGGCGAGGTATGGGTCGGCCTAGGAAAGGTTGGAGGGAGGGGGTAAAGGAGGTTTTGTGTGCGAGGGGCTTGGACTTCCAGCAGGCATGCGTGAGCGTGTTTGATAGGAGTGAATGGAAACAAATGGTTTTTAATACTTGACGTGCTGTTGAGTGTGAGCAAAGTAACATTTATGAAGGGGTTCAGGGAAACCGGCAGGCCGGACTTGAGTCCTGGAGATGGGAAGTACAGTGCCTGCACTCTGAAGGAGGGGTGTTAATGTTGCAGTTTAAAAACTGGCAAGACAGTGATGGAGTGAATGATGGTGAAAGTTTTTCTTTTTCGGGCCACCCTGCCTTGGTGGGAATCGGCCAGTGTGATAAAAAAAAATATAATTATAATTTCTTTACATGAGTAATTGCTAAGCTCAGGTGTAGCTAGGATTCATATTAATGCATTTAAAATTTTATATTATAATTTCCATACATGTGTACTTGCTAAGCTCAAGTGTAGCTAAAATTATTAATGTATATTTAAAGTTTATATTATAATTTCCTTACATGTAATTGCTAAGCTCAAGTAGTTAGGATTTATTCAAGGTAAATTGTAATATTTACCTTTATAAAGTGCATAATTAAGTACATAATCAGTGTTATTAATTAAGTTAAATTTAATACATTGCATCATGGGTGAAAATGAGGAAATTAATGTAGATGACAAACACATGGAATTTAGAGCAAAAAAATTATCATTGCAGGCTAGAAAGAGTCATGTAACGAAGGCATACAGTAGATGTTTGGAATTAATGAATCAAGAAACTGTGAATACTGATGATTTAAAATTGTATTTAGATGCTTTAGGGAATAGATATGATTCATACAAATTATATTATAAAAAATATGAAGGAGATTTGTTAGTAAATTGTGGAGATGAGACAGAAATAAATCTTATGATTAACCAGTATTATGAATTAGAAGAAAAGATTCTTGTAAAAGTCAGGCTTTGAATAAATTAAAAGGTGTAAACCAGACAGTTAATCAATCTATTCCAACAAATGAGATGTCTTAGCCAAAACTTCCAGAATTATGTTTACCTGTATCTAATCCTGGAGAAAATTGGGAGGAGTTTTGGTCTATTTTTAAAGCAGCTGTGCATGACAGGAGTGACCTAGCCTGTGTAACTAAATTATTTTACCTCAAAGGACAGATAGGAGATACTCACATACTCATACAAGCCTTTCCCAATGTAGATGACACTTACAAGGAAGCAGTTGACTTGCTGAAGGTCACTTATGGTAATATAGAACAAAGGTTGGATCTAGTGACTATCATTGTTAATTTAAAAACTCCAGATCACACTTACAAAGGTTTACAGCAGTCTTTGCACTGGACAAGCAACCCATGAATGGTTCTCAAACAAGTATCACAAGAGTTATTTTGGTCTGGAGGAAATAAAACTAGGTCTACAAGAATTAATTGTTCAGTTGCAGACCAGCCAACCAACTCATTTTAAAGATGCAACACATAATAACTCTGAGGTATCTGTCAAGTTTCACAAAGGGAAAAATTATCCCAATGTTAATAATCAAAATTCATTTCCTAAAAAGAGTTGCATAGGTACATATCAAGTAGCAGGAATCAGAAATAATGATTCTCCACAAGAAGAATAAGTACCCTCCTAAGAGTAGCCCAGATAATAAGAAACCAGTCAAAGAAAAGAGAGATTGCCTTTTCTGCAAGGGTACTCATTTTTCTAAGAATTGCAATGCATACAATTCATGGAATGATAAACTTGAAAGATTGGAAGAACTTGACAGATGTATCAGGTGTTTAGGTAATCACAATGTAAAGGATTGTCATGCCAAATTAAAGAACTGTTATCAATGTCACAAAGGAAGACACCATATAGTCATGTGTAAAAGTCTATATGATAATGTTGATAATAATGATAATGTTGACAATCCTGACACAACAGTAGCTAATGTAAAAAATGCTGCTAATGTTAATGATGGTTTTGCTGAAGAAGCCTTACCTGTGTTACAGGTAAAAATTGATGATAAAAGGCATAAATCAAAAAATGTACAAGCACCTAAAGTCGGTTCCTGACCAGCCGGGCTGTGGCTCGTACGTTGGTTTGCGTGCAGCCAGCAGCAATAGCCTGGTTGATCAGGCTCTGATCCACCAGGAGGCCTGGTAACAGACCGGGCCGCGGGGGCGTTGACCCCCGGAACTCTCTCCAGGTAAACTCCAGGCATTACTAGACCAGGGATCACAGCGTACTTTCATAAAACGTAAATGTCTTGATGGGATGAAAGTACAGATGGGAGATCCTACAACTATAAAATTATCTGTTTTTTCTCAGATAAAAGGGCTCAATTGTATGACACTATTTATGTAACTGTCAGGTTGGGCAATGAGAAAAAACGTGTTAATGCAGTAATTGTTGAGAAAATATCTACAGTAGAGCTTAGTAAAGCTACAGAAAGACTTTCACATAATGTGAATTTAGCACCTTCTGGTGTAAATGATGATTCTGTAGGCCCAATAAACATTTTGATTGGTAGTGACTATTATGCCTCCTTTGTAAAGGGTATGGTAAAGAAATGTGGTGTCACCTTTTTGAAGACTGCAGGAGGTCATGTAATGTATGGTAGGATTCCTCGTAATAATAATTCATGACTAGAGGAAACTACGAATACCATGAAATCGTACCCCAGTATAATTCTTCCATAGAGGATGGTGTTGAGCCAGTGCATAAATTGTGGGAATTAGACAGCATTGGAATAAATGTAAATGAAGAAAGTCCAGACGATTCTTTTACTCAGGAACAGTACCTGAGAGATGTAAAATTTGAATCTGGACAATACTGGGTACGACTTCCGTGGAAACTGAGCCATCCAGAATTGCCCACTAATTACAGAATGGCATATGGACAGTTAAAGGGTCAGCTCCGCGAACTGAATAAGACACCAAAATTGTTGACTGCCTATAATGATATAATTACTGAACAATTAATTAATAAATTTATAGAAGAGGTACCTCCTGAGCAAGCCAAAATTTATGGTCACTATTTGCCACATCACGGAGTGGAGAAGGATTCTAAGACCACTCCTCGGAGGATTGTGTTTAATTGTAGTGCCAAGAGTAACAAAAATGTACCTAGTTTAAATGACTGTTTGATGACAGGTCCGTCGTTGATGGAAAAATTAGGAGATATCTTATTAAATTTCAGGGTGAAGAATTATGCTTTTACAGCTGACTTAAGTAAAGCTTTCCTAAGAGTGGGTTTACAAGAGGCTGACCGGTATTGTACCCGCTTCTTATGGCCTGAGAATCCTAGTGACCCACTTAGCCCTCTGAAAACCTTTTGCTTTAGGAGCATATTATTTAGTGCTACATCCAGTCCATTCCTACTTCAAGCGACGATAAATGCACACCTTAAACGTATGGAAAGTCCATTGAGTAAAGTAATGAGCAAACAATTTTATGTGGACAATTTCCTGGGTGTGACGTCAACTGAAGAGGAACTGTTAATGACTTATGGAGAGGCTAATAAAATAATGCAAAGTGCAAATATGGCTCTGAGGGAATGGAATAGTAATTCGTCCAAATTAAAGAACAAAATAAGTAAAGATTACCCTGGAGATGAAGTACCAAAATGTAGTAATGTATTGGGATTAACTTGGGATACTGAGAGAGATTTGTTAATCTTAAAACCTTAAAATTACAGTATGCCCAATAAATTAACTAAGAGAGTTTTGCTTGCTGAAGTTTCCAAATGTTTTGATCCACTAGGCTTAGTGTCACCCCTTACTATAAGAGGGAAATTGTTAATACAAGAAGCATGGAAGCTTAAATGTGCTTGGGATGAAACTCTGCCTGAGGAATTCATGAACAGGTGAGATGAATTAATTGGTGATTATGAAAAAATTCCAATGTTGGAGTTCCCACGCCTGGTGGCCAATCCAGATAGGAAAAATATACTCCACATTTTTTGTGATGCTTCAAAATTGGTGTATGGAGTAGTTGCTTACCTTCAATGTAATAGTGGTTTTTTTTTGTTATGTCTAAGGCTAAAATGTCTCCAATTAAATCACGTACCTTACCTCAGTTGGAATTAACAGCCATTTATGTAGGTGTCAAATTAGCTAATTATATAAGAAATAAGTTGCAGGAGATAAATATTAGCGACACTGTAATTTGGTCTGATAATGAGGTATCCTTACAATGGATTCGTAATGGAAACAGTAAAATTGTGTACGTACAAAACAGAGCCGCTGAAATTAATCAGATATTAATCAGCATATGTTAACATTTAATCATATACCTGGGGAGGAGAATCCAGCTGATTTCTTGTCTTGAGGTTTACCTTATGCTAAATTTGTAAATACTGTATCATGGTTTAAAGGACCGAGCTGGTTGGTTAATAAAGCTAATTGGCCTGAACAAAAAGCGTATATTGCTCCTGTTGAAATTACTGTGACCACCACTCCAATAGTTTGTCCTTAGCCATTGATATATATAGGTATTCTTCTTTACTCAAACTAATCAGTGTAACTAAGTTGGTGTTTAAATTTCTAAACAAGATGAATATCTCATATAAGTTTTCACATCCTCTTGAATATTGGATACAGAGGGTGCAAGAAGAAATCTGTGGAAATAAGATTAAATTGATGACGGAAAGAAAAATTGTGAAAGGTTCCATAATAGAGAAATTGGGGCTGTATTTAGAGAACAATGCAATTAGGTGCAGAGGTAGGTTACAAAATGCTGAATTGGGTGATTATGCCAGACACCCTATCTTACTGCCCAAAACTCATCATCTAACAAATTTAATTGTTTTGAATGCCCATTATAATGTAATGCATTGTGGGGTACAAGATACCTTAAATTGTATTAGGGAAACTTTCTGGATTCCACAAGGACAGCAAAGTGTAAAAAGGGTGATTAAATCTTGTGTTATATGTCGCTGTGTGGATGCCAGATCCTATATGCACCCAGGTCCTCCACCATTGCCAAATGAGCAATTTGAGTCATTTAGCAACGAACTCCACTCGGTCGCAGTGTGGAAAATACTGTATATATTTCCCAGAAATACAGTATTTTATATGTAAATTGATGACCTATATTGTAGGTAATAAAAATTAATTTGTAAATAAATAAAGAGCCAGCGATGGGTGAGCGCTGCTGGGGAGGGGACTCCATTGTTTTTGAATGTGGTGAAGGCATGCTAATGAAATGTGCATAAATTTTCGTCGCTCTAGAGGTTATATTGGGCTTAAAACCTCTCAAATAGGAGCCAAAATTGTTGGAATTGCAATCCTGCATAACATGAGGAATCAGGTGACTGGACAGGACTCCGTAATTAGATGGAAACAGGATATTACCCCAGCTAAGTCATGTATATATATTTATGTTGAAATTCTGGCCAGTATTTTCTCCATATTTTAGGCAGGGGGTTCTGTACATGACGCACAGTAATCTCCAGAGTAATTGGTGAGTGGTATTAAGATAAATTCTCCTTCTGTTACATGAATGTGTATATGTAATCATTTATTAATTTTAACATACAGTCCACATATTTACATTAATGTTTTCCATAATTCCTGGTAATGTACATTTCATTTGAAATTAATATAGGTCAAGAGTGACTTGTGGATATGACAGTAGTAGGTATCAAAGGGGGACATTTTTTGTGACCTAGGTATCCTAAAATTCCTACTTGTCTCTGTAACTTTGAGAAAAATTAATTATCTGTGTTACCATTTACTGGTATGTATCTTTTGAGTTACATCCAGGTAAAGTTAATTTTCCACAAATTATACAGTAATGTTAAACGAATACAGTATGATTTCTTTTGTATAGAAATTAATATATAAATAAGGATCGTAATTAACACAAATGGAAAAAAAAGTGAAGACAGACACCTAGCTGGGACCTATCAATACGAAGTCTTTAATAAAGATTTGACTTATCTAGTTATTTTTCTTTATGTCCTTCTTAGTTGCCTTATTATACCACCGGTGACGTAGGCAGTCATTATCATTCATTCTTTCATGATATCAATCTTTATCTTTCATCCTGTGAAGATAATCCTTATCATTCATATGGTGGTGAAAATATCTATTATTACAAGTACATGTACAAGGTATACAGGCGTAGCTGACATCAATGACATACTACTATATAGAAAGCCACTTGTTATGCTGAACAATTTAGGTAACTTGGGTCAGTTTTTGTCCCAGGATGCGACCCACGCCAGTGGACTAACACCTAGGTTCCCATTTTACTGATGGATGAACATAGATAACCTGTGCAAGGAAATACACCCAGTGTTTCTACCCTCGCCGGAAATCGAACTCTGACCTCACCGTGTGACGAGAGAGCTTTTGCCACCAGGCCATTAGTAATGTTAGTACTCCTAGTGATGTTAGGAATCCTCATATCTCCCGTAATGTTAGCAGCCCTTATCATATATCATTTTATGATAGTAATCGCTATCATGCAGACACCTGTTTTTGAGGCTTGAAGCTAAGTCGAAGAGAGTTTTGGAGTTTAATAGAACCATTCCTGGAAGCTGGAGATGGGTTCTACTACTTGGGTCACAGAGAACCTGCACACAGGGCCGGATTACCGCATAGGCAAACTAGGCATTTGCCTAGGGCCCCACGGTCCAAGGGGTTCAGGGGCTCATCCAAGACTGCGCACATGGTGCAAGTGCGAATGGGTCCCTACCTAATAAGTTCAAGTGTTTGGAGAGTAAAATTGATTTTTAAAAATTAATCAAAACAAAAATAAACAATGAAATAAAATAAAATAAAAATAAATAAACCTAGCCATAGATGGCAACACTCAACACGCCTTTGTTTACATCAGAACAGCTGTGTTTTCCCGCTAATGGGTGAGTATGGGAGATTCCTCTCCAATTTTCTGTAGTAATTACACGTTATCTAGACTTGTACTGTGACAAATTAACTGAAGTGTTGTTGATAGACATTGATGTGTATGGATAAATGTTTGTTTTCGCCTCTAAATGTTAAGAGAGGTACCTGATAGGGTTACTTGACCAGTAAAGACGCATTTTTGGTAAAAATACTATAAAGAAAAACCTAAAAACGCAAACTGACTTCCGTTTGTAGGTTTTAAAAGCACTTTGTCCTGTCTTTAAGCCTTTATCATTTCAATAACAGATCTCGATTGATGTTCTACATCATTTCCGTCGCAAATGCTTAGTTTTCAAGTTGCGACGGAAGTGATGTAGAACATCAATTAATTTACTACATATTTCCCCAGAAACACATCAGCCACATCAGAAAATCGTTGGTTGGGTGAAACTGAAAATTGTCCCTGCATTCTTTAATTCTCATGTCCTTATCTATGGTGATAGGCCATATATCATGCAAAACATAATGATTAGTTTAGTTATGAAAATGGTAATATAAATACCATTGTGCATTGTTCTTGGACTCAGTATGATTTCTGTTTAAGTAAATTGGAGATCAAGGAGGATGAATTAGTAAAAAATTCGTAGCCCAAATCACTAACCTAATCTATGGTAAAAGTTCTGTATATGACTCCTTTCTGGTAACGTTTTGAATTTTTAGATGCGCAGCCAGAGGAAAGGGGGCTACAAGGGCCATATCCCCCCCAATTGACAAAAAATTAATAATAATTAAAAAATTAATAATTGATAATGCAAAATTTGTATTTGCATGATTACAGACAGTGATACATCCTCATTATGGCATCTCGTGAACCTGATGTTGGACGTTCTTATGCGAGTGGGTCACAGGAAAGAAAGAAGAAAATTCAAGAAGAAGAACAGAAAAAGAAAGATGTAGGAAGCTGCAGAAAGATCACAGACATGCTCACGAAAACAGTTTCTGATGTTACCAGTACAGTTGAATCTGCAGATACGTCAGATCATACAGGAAGCCCTCCCTCCATTATTTCTCAGCCAGCATCTACTTCTTTTGTGTCTCCTCTCAATGTCTCAACGGACATTTCATCCACATAATGAGGTTTTTGGTTCGGAAAACAATCCCCTCAAGGAAGGCTCCTTGACGCTGGTGAGGGGCTCTTGATCTAGGGAATTGGATCTGTGCTCCAGTTCCCTGAATTAAGCCTGAATGCCTTCCATAACCCCATAGGCGCTGTATAATCCTACGGGTTTAGTGCTTCCCCCTTGATTATAATAATAATAATAATAATCGGAAAACAATGATTACAGAATTGGTGAAAAGAAAAGAAATCTACCAGTATCTCAATGACAAGTTTGGATTTCTGTTCAAAATTACTACTATGCCAGATGCAGAATTGAGAGAAGCTGCATTAAAGTTGCAACACCTTTCAGCAGATGTTCAGGACACATTTGTTGAAGAAATAGATCATTTTTCTGGGTATATGAATCAGATTAAAGCTCCACCTGAAAAATGTGCGCCCTCAGCTGCTTTGAAACATTTAAGAAATGCAGGTATCTCAGAAACCTTCCCTAATGTTGACATAGTGTATCGCCTTTACTTAACACTTCCAGCTACTAACTGTGAAGGAGAACGTTCATTTTCTGTTTTGAAAAGAGTGAAAAACCAGCTCCGTTCAACAGTGAGCCAAGACAAATTGTGTAACCTAGCCTTGTTGACCATTGAGTCTGATCTAACAAGAAATATTGATTTTCAGAATATAATTGATAATTTTGCCAATATGAAATCCAGAAAAAAGTTTATTTAAGGAGTGCCTGTGAATATAAACAATTCTTTACTTTCTTGAGTTTATATTATTTGATAGTCTTATGCATGATACAATGATAACAATAATGGTCAGTGATTTATAAAGGGAATAATAGTGCTGTAGTGGTTATGCTGAATATAATAGGTACATGATGTCACTACAGATATGGTAAACATGAGGAAATTAAATCTTCATCAGAGTACAAAACAAATTCTGGCCACAAAATAGAGCGAAACACCAACGTCAAAGACCTGGGAGTGATTATGTCGGAGGATCTCACCTTCAAGGACCATAACATTGTATCAATCGCATCTGCTAGAAAAATGACAGGATGGATAATGAGAACCTTCAAAACTAGGGAGGCCAAGCCCAAGATGACACTCTTCAGGTCACTTGTTCTATCTAGGCTGGAATATTGCTGCACTCTAACAGCACCTTTCAAGGCAGGTGAAATTGCCGACCTAGAAAATGTACAGAGAACTTTCACGGCCCGCATAACGGAGATAAAACACCTCAATTACTGGGAGCGCTTGAGGTTTCTAAACCTGTATTCCCTGGAACGCAGGAGGGAGAGATACATGATTATATACACCTGGAAAATCCTAGAGGGACTAGTACCGAACTTGCACACGAAAATCACTCACTACGAAAGCAAAAGACTTGGCAGACGATGCACCATCCCCCCAATGAAAAGCAGGGGTGTCACTAGCACGTTAAGAGACCATACAATAAGTGTCAGGGGCCCGAGACTGTTCAACTGCCTCCCAGCATACATAAGGGGGATTACCAACAGACCCCTGGCAGTCTTCAAGCTGGCACTGGACAATCACCTAAAGTCAGTTCCTGATCAGCCGGGCTGTGGCTCGTACGTTGGTTTGCGTGCAGCCAGCAGCAACAGCCTGGTTGATCAGGGGCTGATCCACCAGGAGGCCTGGTCACAGACCGGGCCGCGGGGGCGTTGACCCCCGGAACTCTCTCCAGGTAAACTTTAATAGCCTAATCTAGTAATACTATGCTGTCTTGAGTTTATTCTCTTTAAAATGCATGATTTAACAAGATAGTTATAATGGCTGTTGGTAAATGGTTTTGGTTGTCTTGATGTACTTTCCCTATTAAATTCAATCTAAATAGCCAGAATGTATTTAATTAGACCTTAACAGGCTCACACCGACCCCCCCCCCACCCCCAAGCTGGAAGGGGTGGCTTCGCTTACCCGTAACTCAAAGGGGCCCCGCCAATCTGAATAGCCTAGGGCCCGGAGACTTCTTAATCCGGCCCTGCTTGCACATGCCAAATGTTCCTAGAATCTTGGCCTGGTTCCCATACACAACCAGCGCTGAAAATTTAAAGCCGACCACACGAGGCATTCTCATATTAAAGAGCGAAATAAAAATTCTGGAAACCACACAAAACTTTTTCCCTGGGGTATATGTACCTAGTAAGAGTTTCATAGCAGTTTGACAGGGCTTAGTTACCATGTGGGAAATAAATCATATATCTTCCTCATTATATATATATATATATATATATATATATATATATATATATATATATATATATATATATATATATATATATATATATATATATATATAATATAAACATTAATATATATATAAACATTAATATGCATATATGCACTAAGGTAAAAACACACACAAGCACAGGAGACAGACACGAGGCACTGAACTATAGACCAGAGTCACTGACGTGTATAGTTTGTAAAGTCAAGGAGAAGATTATCAGGAGGGTGGTGGAGGACCTAGAACGGAACAAGATTATAAACGATTACTAGCAAAGATTCAGGGAAGGCAAATCCTGTGTCACAAACCTGTTGGAGTTTTATGACAAGGTAACAGAAGATACAGGAGAGATGGGTGGGTAGATTGCATTTTCTTGGACTGCAAGAAGGCCTTCAACACAGTTCCTCACAAGAGGCTAATGCAAAAACTAGAGGATCAGGCATGCATAACAGAAAAGACACTGCAATGGATCAGATATCTGACAAAGAGGCAACAATGAGTCACAGTACGTGTCGAGGTGTCAGAATGGGCGCCTATGATGAGAGGGCCTCCACAGGGGTCAGTCCTAGGACCAGTGCTATTTTTGGTATATGTATCCCTGTTTGCACATGATATGAAGTTAATGAAGAGAATTAAATCGGATGAGTATCAGGCAGGACTACAAAGAAACCTGGACAAGCTGGAAGCTTGGTCCAGCAACTGGCTCCTCGATATTAACCCCGCCAAAAGTAAAGTCATGAAGATCTGGGAAGGGCAAAGAGCAGCGGCAGCGGCAGCAACGGTATCCTACCAGCTCTTCTTTCTCAAAAAAACATCGCCCATCAAAACTTGTGATGGCCTAAGTGAAAGTTCAACTACATGAACCCACGTAGACCACAACATGACCCAAGAATACTAAGAATGTAACCCAAATCTTGACAAAATTAGAAGATCTAAGGAAGACAGCCCTGCTAACCCAAACACTGCCTCCGCTGCCAGACAACCACTTAACCCAAGCTCCGAGAAAACAAGCCTTCTCCTCCATTGCTACACAGTATCTACTTCAGTGATACTATGAAAGGATATCGCAGAAGACACAACACCAGTAATAAAAGAATAACAGCAAGGACCCTAGAACTCAACTTGTCTACCCAGCAGGACGCCAGTGTATCATCAACCCCTCTCTCCGCCGCCACCCAAGGAACAACAACAACAACAACAAACATGGCTGACTCCCCCTCCAACTCCACTCCCTTCAAAGGATTCATCCATGATAACTCAGGTACGATTATTCCTGACAATATCAAGGACTACATCGTTGCTCTAGAAAATGAAATCAAAGATATCAAAGCAGCACTCGAGCGACGAGATTCCAAGATAACCAACCTCGAGAATAAGATCCAAAACCTTGAAGAGAAGATTACATCGGGAAGTGTTGATACAGAAAATACTCTAAAAGCAGCTATAGCCAGTCACACTGAACAAATAACAACAATAAATATGAAGGTTGAAGAAGCAATCAAGGACTGGAATCTGAACATGCACACTCGACTAAATGAATACCTTGATTTCCAAGACGACAAAACTGAACAAGATAAGTTGTCTGATGCAGTTATAATAAACAGTCCACACATTCCTAGTGACATAACACAAGCACAGTGCAAAGAAACTGCTATCAGGATAATACAGAACCACGTACAAGTCATCGTGCAAAACAATGAAATCAAAGAAACACGTTTGTTAGGAAAACCAGGAAGTAAACACAGTATAATGATCCGACTTCATTCATACGATAAAAGAAAGGACCTAATTAAATCAGCAATTACAATGAAAAATGGAGTGTACATAAATGAGTGTCTAACAAAAAAACGTCAAAACCTTCTGTTCAGGCTGAGAAAACTTAAACAGGAAAACAAAATACATCAGTGTTTCACGCGAGATGGGAAAATACTAGTAAGGAAAACATCAACAGGACAACAATATACCATCTCAAACGAACATGATTTCTCTACCTTCCTTAGAAAAGCTGACATTTCTGTAACAGATTAAATAAGTGCCCTTAATACATATATACGTGTGGTGCATATAGTGTACGTTACTATCATATTGTACATTATTATTTTTATTATTTTTCATCACTAGCTAATGCCAACTACCTCCAATACTCTATAACTTTCTTACTGCTATTAATTGCTCATAATTTTAAATTAAAAGTCAAATCTTACTCCAAATTAATAATATTCATTTTTTCTTACCTGTCCATTTAATTTTGTTTATCACTACTTGTTTTTTTAGTCACTTTACATTGTATATTCAATTAGTGTATATTCCAATTACTTTTTTGCAAGTACCAAAACTATCTTTTGCTAGCTAGTACCAACTACCTCATTTTTTTTTACTTTTATTGTGCAATAAACTGCTCAATTTATCTAATATTACAAATCAGATCTTACTCCTAAACCAATATTATTTCATAGTGACCATCTGTCCATTTAACTTTGTTTACCATTACTTAATTTTAGTCCCTTATATATTTTCTCCTTTATTTTAGCTTTATATAACTACCCTAGCTTATACATTCACAATTGTTAAAATAATCAAGGTGCTATTCTCAGGTGCTAAAGTAGAACAAGTTCACAATTTTGCATTATATTCCAAAGCTCATTTATTTTATAGTACTACCTACTATCATATTCCCAAGCTCCATTATTTGATCATCACTTTATTTGTACTAGTCCCTTTTATATTGTCTCCTTTATTTTAGCTTAAAAAAAAAAAAAAAAAAAAAAAAAAAAAAAAAAAAAAAAATACCTTAGCTCATTATTTTACATTTGTTAAATAATTCAGGTGCTATTTTTTAGCTTAAGACTATTTACTTTGTTTTATACTTAATTCTAACTATAGATTCACTACAAATCTTATGATTACAAGCATTGATCCAGATACCAACCTCTTATTTAATGACTTAAATGAATCAAACAGTTACTGTAATTACTACACTGCAGAACAATCAAAGGCACTTCTCAGTGCCAACAACAACATAACTATCTTTAACTACAATATCAGATCTTTAAGCAAGCATTACGATGACCTCATAGCATTACTAAATTCCTTACATGCCAATATGTCCATCATTACACTAACTGAAACCTGGCTAAAGCCTGATACTACAGATGTCTATACCATTCCTGGTTACACAGCCATACACAACTGTAGGCCAGACCAACAAGGGGGTGGCACAGCCATATACTACTCAGACCAACTAGAATGTATCACTAATACTTGCACAAGAGATGAACATGGGGAATATATAATAGCCAAATTCAAATCCAAATACCTACAAAAACCTCTCACATTGATAAACATCTACAGAGTTCCACAGTCAAACATTAGCCAATTTAGTCAAAACCTAGGAAGTATGATAACTGATGCACGCATGAACAAAGATCACTTACTACTCTCAGGTGACTTCAATATAAATCTCCTGCAAGACCAGGACCCACACGTTACTGAATTCACAAACACAATGAGTAACTGTATGTTGCTACCAACAGTAACAAAACCTACAAGAGTTACAGAGACTAGTGTTTCCCTACTTGACCACATCTGGACCAACACCATATCCCCTTTAAAATCAGGCATAATTACAGATAATACCACAGACCACTACCCTACTTTCCTCATAACAACTCTTGGTAAATTACCCCAAGACACTACTAAAGTCACCTTCAGACTTCACAATGAGGCAGCCATTAATAACTTCACAACAGCATTAGCAAACATTGATTGGCACACTGAGCTAGAAATCAATACAGATATTGACGAATGTATTAATAATTTTCTAAAAAAGACTCAATACCTCTATAACAAGCACTGCCCTAAAAAAACTAAGCAGATGACAGCTAAGAGACTGAACAGTCCCTGGCTAACACCCAGCATTCTCAAATCCATAAATACAAAACACCAATATGAAAAACAGTACAGAATGGGTCACATAACCAGAGACCAAACAAAACGTTACTCGTCAATCCTAACCAGCCTGATAAGAAGGGCAAAAAAATTGTATTATGAGAACAGATTATCCAACTTACGAGGTGATATAAAAAAGACCTGGAAAACCCTATCAGAAATTCTGGGAACAAAAAAGATATCACGAAATAGCGAAATAAAATTAGCAAAATCAGATGAACCCCAACTCCCACCAACAGAAACAGCAAACAGACTCAATGATTTCTTCTCCACTATAGGACAAAACCTTGCCAATAAAATCCCAAGCTCAGATACCCCACCAAATGACTACCTCACCGGCAACTACCCGAACACACTGTTCCTAGCTCCGACTAACCCATACGAAGTCTCCCTTATTATCAACGCACTAAAAAACAAGGCAGGAGATTTAAATACCTTACCACCCTTTATATACAAAAAAGTGTCACAAGTGCTATCACCAATCATTGCAACACTCTTTAACAAATCCATTGAATCCTCCACCTTCCCTACAGTACTCAAAATAGCAAGGGTCACCCCGATCCACAAAGGAGGAGACCAAACAGAGTTGAATAACTATAGGCCAATATCCAACTTACACCCTCTCTCAAAAATCTTCGAAAAATTAATTCATAAACGAATCTACTCCTACCTTATCTCCCAAAACATACTCAACCCCTGCCAATTTGGATTCAGGCCTAATAAAAATACTAATGATGCTATTATACACATGCTAGAACATATATACACTGCAATAGAGAAAAAAGAAGTCCCACTGGGGATCTTCATTGACTTACGTAAAGCTTTTGATACAGTTGACCATGACTTGCTCCACGTAAAATTATCACACTATGGTATAAGAGGGCACTCCCTCAACTACCTCAAGTCATACCTCAGCAACAGAAGCCAATATGTGTACGCAAATGGGGCAAACTCTTCTGCACAACCAATTACAGTTGGTGTCCCACAGGGAAGTGTCCTTGGCCCTCTTCTCTTTCTCCTATACATAAATGACCTACCAAATGCTTCTCAATTACTCAAACCCACACTATTTGCTGATGACACAACATACGTCTTCTCCCACCCGAGCCCAGTCACGCTAGCCAATACTGTAAATACCGAATTACAGAAAATATCTACCTGGATGAGTACTAACAAACTTACACTAAACATTGACAAAACCTACTTCATTCAGTTTGGTAACAGAGCTACAGATGTCCCTCTTAACATAATGATAAACGGATCACCTATCACAAAGCTAACAGAGGGAAAATTCTTAGGAATCCACCTTGATAATAGACTCAAATTTCATACACATATACAACAAATTTCTAAGAAAATTTCCAAGACTGTAGGCATACTATCGAAGATACGGTACTATGCTCCACAGTCAGCCCTCCTGGCCCTATATCACTCTCTTATTTACCCCTATCTCACCTATGGAATTTGTGCATGGGGCTCAACAACAAGTAACCATCTCAGACCACTAATTACCCAACAAAAGGCTGCAGTTAGAATGATAACAAATTCTCACTACAGGCAGCACACTCCACCAATATTCAATACACTCAACCTACTCACCATACAAAACATCCATACTTATTACTGCACCTATTACATACATAGAACACTCAACTCTGATATTAACCCTCCCCTCAAACATCTCCTTGCCAACCTCAACAGAACACATGACCATAACACAAGGCACAGATCACTCTTTGATATTCCTCGTGTCCATCTCACGCTATGCAAAAACTCAATGCACATAAAAGGCCCTAAAATCTGGAATTCATTACCTGTAAATATAAAAGAAACACTACCTGTTTATAAATTCAAGTCTCTTCTCAAAGATCACTTACTCACCCAAAACCAAATAAATACTGAATAACTGAACCTTATAAATTGTATATCTTAAATGTTTCTCACAATTATATCACATAAATGTTAAACCTAAAACCCAATCTAACTTTATTATTTTTTAAATTCACTACCTAACAGAATACTCCATTCTACTGAATTTACAACAATGCATGCAACCATATGACCTGTCTTTGTAATACTCACTTGTGCTTTATAGTAATCAGTTTACATTAATGTTTTTCACTGATTTCATCATTGCTTAGTTAATCTTAAGTTAATTTTAAGCCAGCCCGTAATGCTATGCATAGTATAAGTGGCTTTGGCATGCTGCTCTTATCTGTATTTTTTTTTGTACCTCTGTAAGTGTGCTCAAATTATAAATAAATAAATAAATAAATAAATAAATCCACAAGTGATGTAGTGTACACACTCAACCCAAAAAAATAATGACAGGATGAAGAGGGAAGATAACTGGGGAAGAAGCATGGGCAGAAAGGCTACAGAGTGCAATGGAACTAGAGTGAGGAAAAAAGGCTAAACTAGTTTTGCAATACAGTGGTGAAGATATTTGCAGAGAACAAGAAGTAGGAGTTAGGAGTTGTAGCTGATAAGACAAAGACCCAGAGCCTAGTATAGGAGCTGGAAGTTCTGAAGCAGAATATAGAGTTGAGGACTGATAGTAGCAAGGTGCTGGGTGCAAGAACATCAATGAACAGCTAGGAGACTGAATAAGGGAAAGAGCAATGAAATCCCTTGAGGAACGATATCAGGTCACTGGGACATCTTGGAGAAGGTAAGAGAAACAACTAAAGAGATTTAAATCGGACCCAGAGATATGGAGGGAATGGAAATGGGAAGAAAAAGGGGAGGTCACTTATTAATCATAGGCTTCATGAGGCATAAGAGAGGACCTACAACGACAAAAGACAGTGAAAGGTAAAAGAGGTTGAGAGCATCATTGCAATAAAAAGAGAGGACATGACCCAGCTGACAAATTTCCAGATAATTTTGTAGTACTCGAGGGAAAAACTACTCAGTCAAATTGACGTTTAAGGCGGGTCAGAGTGTAACTGGATCCTACAGCAGAAACTACTGTTAAAAGGGTTCCATAAATACCAGAGAGTGTACCTCAACTACAACAGAACACAAAAAGAATGAGAACAACTGAGAGACAGAGAGAGTAATGAGATGCCAGAGGCAGGAAAGGGAGACAGGGTAGGTACTGACAGGAGAGCACAGCCTTGTGGGCAACAAAACACAACCACCCATAGAACTACCCACAGAATCTCCTCGACCCGTACCACCCCACACCAACCAAGCACAATAACCAAAAACAAGCCACACCCCACACCCACAGTCCCCATCCTGCCCTGCACTAATACCTCCCAACCGAGAATGTAGTTCTGGTAAGGAAGCTGAAGGTATGGTACACCAATGCAGATGGAATAACAAATAAGACTGAGAAGTGACAGGAAAGAATCCCGGACATAATAGCAATCACAGACATAAAACTCACAGGGGTGATAACAAATGTGATCTTCCTGACTGGATATCAGATCATGAGAAAAAACAGAGGGAACAGTGAAAGATGTTGCACTGCTCATCAAAAACAATGGAGCTTTGAGGAGATGGGAGGAAAAGGCAGTGGTGTAGTGGATGACTAAATAGTAGGAACACTTCCAACTAGGGTTCCAAAAGTGATGAGAATTATGAGAGCAACAGAAACGACAGTGGCCACACTAGCCAATGGGCCAGTAGGGATCACATGGGCAGGGCAAAGTTATTCGTCATGGGGGATTTGAACCACAAGGAGAGTGATTGAGAAAACCTGGAGCCACATAGAGAACCAAAGACATGGAGGGCTAAGATGCAAGAAGTGGACACAGGAAAGCCAGGAATTGAGCCAAAGAGCCAGAAATAAATATGTATAGATAAGGAGAAAGGCCCAGTGGCAATACGAGAAAGACAAAGCATCAAAACCCAAATATGACCCCGAGTAGTTATACAGCCACATCAGGAGGAAAACAACAGTCAAGGACCAGGTAATCAGGCTGAGGAAGGGAGTTCACAGGGAGCGATCAAGAAGTATTTAAGTAGCACAGCTCAAGATTTAGGGAGGTATACATAGTGAAGACAGAGAGGCTTACACAAGACCGAATTAGTAGGGGAAGGAAGTGAAGAAACTGCTATGTGAATTTGATGCCTCGAAGGCGGAGGACCCAGATAACATCTTTCCTTGGGTTCTGAGAGAAGGTGAATATGCACTGTGTGTGTTGTAAACAACAATCTTCAAAAAAATCTGTTGAAACAGGGCAACTACCTGAACTATGGAAGACAAAAAACATAGTCCCAATTTTTTTAAAAAGGAGACAGACAGGTAGCACTAAACTACAGTCCAGTGTCGCTGACATGTACAGTATGTATAGTTAGGGAGAAGATTATCAGGAGAAGATTGGGACTAAAAGTACCTTGAAACTGAGCTCAAAGTAGTGGAAATGTTCGATGGCAGCGGCAGCAGCGACTTCCAAGCTCCGTACTTTTCTCCAACTACCAGAGCTACCAATGCTCCTATGATGACCTAGTTAAAAACAAAACTGCACTACCCAACGTAGCACCCAGAATGACCAAAGATTACCAACAGTGAAACCTACAAATCAAAAATAATAGAGATCAAAGGAAGACTGCACACAAACCGAAAGCAACACCCCGCTGCCAGCCGAACAACGTAACCCTAAGCTTTGTATACTACAACTTCTTCTTAACTACAACAATTCCTGTAGTATTATGAGGCACAATCTAAGAGGAAACAGCACCAAGGCCTACAAGAAAACACCGAAAAATCAACTTTTCAACAAGTGTAGCCAGGAGGACGCCGGCTCAGCAACCACCCCACTCACCACAACTCAAGGCCACACCACAACAATAACAACAAACATGGCTGCCACCAGCCCATCCTCCCCTCTCTTCCCCGGATTCAACCTACCAAGTAATCTCTCAGGTATGACCAACGATCCAGATACCCTAAAAACATGCATCTCCAACTTAGCTATTGAAAATATGAATCTTCGAGAGACGCTAACAAAACAAGACACCAGGATGACACAACTCGAGAACAAAATCCTCAGTCTTGAACAAAAGTTAACAACACCAGGAATGACTAACTGTGACAAGACCATCCAAACAGTCATAGATAGCCATACCCAACAAATAATATCTCTTAATACAAAGGTTGAAGAAGCAGTAAAAGAATGGAAGAACAACTTAGATAACCAGTTCAGTGACTACTTTGCTCTCCAAGAAGATAAAACTGAACAAGATAAACTATCGGACGCAGTAATAGTTAACAGTCCACTTTTTCCCAGTGATATGAACCAAACAAACAGTAAAGAAATTACTCTGCAGATCATAAAGGACCAAACAAGTGTTATTGTACCAGAGTCTGAAATAAAAGAAGCCAGGTTACTAGGATCCCATGGTAGAAAAAGTGTTATGCTTAGATTCCACTCACATGACAGGAAAAAAGACTTAATTATTGCATCTATTAAAGTAAAGAAAGAGGTATACATAAACGAGTGTCTTACCAAAAAACGTCAGAACCTCCTGTATAGAGTCAGAAAACTTAAGCGGGAGAATAACGACACAATACACCAATGCTTCACACGGGATGGGAAAATTCTTGTTAGGAAAACAAATGTAGGTCAACTGTACACAATCACGAACGAGAATGATCTATCACGATTTCTCAGGGATACTAATCTTACAGAGAATAACTAAACAATGTCCAACTTAAAAGCCTACGTAGTGTAGTGTATGTTTTGCTCCATTATTGTTCAAATTTCATTGTGCAATCTCTTAGTAATTAAATAATCAACTACCTCATTTTGTGATTTTACTAGTAAGCATAAGTCACCTGATGTGATTTTGTTATTTACTATTGTTCACTTAAACATTAGCTGAATTGATACTTTCTCTGTCCATATTACTACCTCATATTTTTTTAAATACTATCAATTGATATTACTTACTAAAATTAATAATTATCATTTTTACTAAAATTTCAATTTACTCTTAACATTTTTGACATTTAATAACCATTACTTGTCTAATTACCTTTACCTGTTTTAATACCACATTTACTATCTTAGATTACTCTTAATTACCTTGTACTGCCATATAACCTCTAGTATAACTACCAGTGCAATATTGAATGAAATAAACATTACTTTTTCACTTTTTTGTAATCATTATTACTTACTAAAATTTTATTAAACACCATATTTACTACCAGTCAATTTTACTTTTGTACATTAAACATTATCTTATACTTCCCATAACATTTTGTTGCCAAATTTTCAAGTTTGTATATTCAACCCCAACCTTTATATTATCCTTTGTACCTGTGTACCTGTGTACCTGTCTACCATCTTACTATCATATTATAACCAAGACATTACCATTGTTATTTTTTTACTATTATTCTTTTGGTACTTTAATTGTGAATTTTATTTTGTCAATTTAAATCTAGTTATAATCTTGATCTTGTCAACAACCTATACAAGACTCTAGTGCAATTGCAAGTACCATTTCAAATTGTATTTTTATATTATAAGTTTATATTATAATTCCTACCATCTGTCCATTTAACTTTGTTTACCATTACTTAATTTTAGTCCCTTATATATTTTCTCCTTTATTTTAGCTTTATATAACTACCCTAGTTTATATATTCACAATTGTTAAAATAATCAAGGTGCTATTCTCAGGTGCTAAAGTAGAATAAGTTCACAATTTTGCCATTATATTCCAAAGCTCATTTATTTGATTACCACTTTATTGTTCACCACAACCTATATTAGTCCCTTTTATATTATAATTTTATACTATAATTCTAACTTTAAAAAATTACCTTTATAGTACTACCTACTATCATATTCCCAAGCTCCATTATTTGATCATCACTTTATTTGTATTAGTCCCTTTTATATTGTCTCCTTTATTTTAGCTTAAAAAAAAAAAAAAAACTACCTTAGCTCATTATTTTACATTTGTTAAATAATTCAGGTGCTATTTTTTAGCTTAAGACTATTTACTTTGTTTTATACTTAATTCTAACTATAGATTCACTACAAATCTTATGATTACAAGCATTGATCCTGATACCAACCTCTTATTTAATGACTTAAATGAATCAAACAGTTACTGTAATTACTACACTGCAGAACAATCAAAGGCACTTCTCAGTGCCAACAACAACATAACTATCTTTAACTACAATATCAGATCTTTAAGCAAGCATTACGATGACCTCATAGCATTACTAAATTCCTTACATGCCAATATGTCCATCATTACACTAACTGAAACCTGGCTAAAGCCTGATAGTACAGATGTCTATGCCATTCCTGGTTACACAGCCATACACAACTGTAGGCCAGACCAACAAGGGGGTGGCACAGCCATATACTACTCAGACCAACTAGAATGTATCACTAATACTTGCACAAGGGATGAACATGGGGAATATATAATAGCTAAATTCAAATCCAAATACCTACAAAAACCTCTCACATTGATAAACATCTACAGAGTTCCACAGTCAAACATTAGCCAATTTAGTCAAAACCTAGGAAGTATGATAACTGATGCACGCATGAACAAAGATCACTTACTACTCTCAGGTGACTTCAATATAAATCTCCTGCAAGACCAGGACCCACACGTTACTGAATTCACAAACACAATGAGTAACTGTATGTTACTACCAACAGTAACAAAACCTACAAGAGTTACAGAGACTAGTGTTTCCCTACTTGACCACATCTGGACCAACACCATATCCCCTTTAAAATCAGGCATAATTACAGATAATACCACAGACCACTACCCTACTTTCCTCATAACAACTCTTGGTAAACTACCCCAAGACACTACTAAAGTCACCTTCAGACTTCACAATGAGGCAGCCATTAATAACTTCACAACAGCAGTAGCAAACATTGATTGGCACACTGAGCTAGAAATCTATACAGATATTGACGAATGTATTAATAATTTTCTAAAAAAGACCCAATACCTCTATAACAAGCACTGCCCTAAAAAAACTAAACAGATGACAGCTAAGAGACTGAACAGTCCCTGGCTAACACCCAGCATTCTCAAATCCATAAATACAAAACACCAATATGAAAAACAGTACAGAATGGGTCACATAACCAGAGACCAAACAAAACGTTACTCGTCAATCCTAACCAGCCTGATAAGAAGGGCAAAAAAATTGTATTATGAGAACAGATTATCCAACTTACGAGGTGATATAAAAAAGACCTGGAAAACCCTATCAGAAATTCTGGGAACAAAAAAGATATCACGAAATAGCGAAATAAAATTAGCAAAATCAGATGAACCCCAACTCCCACCAACAGAAACAGCAAACAGACTCAATGATTTCTTCTCCACTATAGGACAAAACCTTGCCAATAAAATCCCAAGCTCAGATACCCCACCAAATGACTACCTCACCGGCAACTACCCGAACACACTGTTCCTAGCTCCGACTAACCCATACGAAGTCTCCCTTATTATCAACGCACTAAAAAACAAGGCAGGAGATTTAAATACCTTACCACCCTTTATATACAAAAAACTGTCACAAGTGCTATCACCAATCATTGCAACACTCTTTAACAAATCCATAGAATCCTCCACCTTCCCTACAGTACTCAAAATAGCAAGGGTCACCCCGATCCACAAAGGAGGAGACCAAACAGAGTTGAATAACTATAGGCCAATATCCAACTTACACCCTCTCTCAAAAATCTTCGAAAAATTAATTCATAAACGAATCTACTCCTACCTTATCTCCCAAAACATACTCAACCCCTGCCAATTTGGATTCAGGCCTAATAAAAATACTAATGATGCTATTATACACATGCTAGAACATATATACACTGCAATAGAGAAAAAAGAAGTCCCACTGGGGATCTTCATTGACTTACGTAAAGCTTTTGATACAGTTGACCATGACTTGCTCCACGTAAAATTGTCACACTATGGTATAAGAGGGCACTCCCTCAACTACCTCAAGTCATACCTCAGCAACAGAAGCCAATATGTGTACGCAAATGGGGCAAACTCTTCTGCGCAACCAATTACAGTTGGTGTCCCACAGGGAAGTGTCCTTGGCCCTCTTCTCTTTCTCCTATACATAAATGACCTTCCAAATGCTTCGCAATTACTCAAACCCACACTATTTGCAGATGACACTACATACGTCTTCTCTCACCCGAGCCCAGTCACGCTAGCCAATACTGTAAATACCGAATTACAGAAAATATCTACCTGGATGAGGACTAACAAACTTACACTAAACATTGACAAAACCTACTTCATTCAGTTTGGTAACAGAGCTACAGATGTCCCTCTTAACATAATGATAAACGGATCACCTATCACAAAGCTAACAGAGGGAAAATTCTTAGGAATCCACCTTGATAATAGACTCAAATTTCATACACATATACAACAAATTTCTAAGAAAATTTCCAAGACTGTAGGCATACTATCGAAGATACGGTACTATGTTCCACAGTCAGCCCTCCTGGCCCTATATCACTCTCTTATTTACCCCTATCTCACCTATGGAATTTGTGCATGGGGCTCAACAACAATTAACCATCTCAGACCACTAATTACCCAACAAAAGGCTGCAGTTAGAATGATAACAAATTCTCACTACAGGCAGCACACTCCACCAATATTCAATACACTAAACCTACTCACCATACAAAACATCCATACTTATTACTGCACCTATTACATACATAGAACACTTAACTCTGATATTAACCCTCCCCTCAAACATCTCCTTGCCAACCTCAACAGAACACATGACCATAACACAAGGCACAGATCACTCTTTGATGTTCCTCGTGTCCATCTCACACTATGCAAAAACTCAATGCACATAAAAGGCCCTAAAATCTGGAATTCATTACCTGTAAATATAAAAGAAACACTACCTGTTTATAAATTCAAGTCTCTTCTCAAAGATCACTTACTCACCCAAAACCAAATAAATACTGAATAACTGAACCTTATAAATTGTATATCTTAAATGTTTCTCACAATTATATCACATAAATGTTAAACCTAAAACCCAATCTAACTTTATTATTTTTTAAATACACTACCTAACAGAATACTCCATACGACTGAATGTACAACAATGCATGCAACCATATGACCTGTCTTTGTAATACTCATTTGTGCTTTATAGTTATCTGTTTACAATAATGTATTATCACTGATTTCATCATTGCTTAGTTAATTTTAAGCCAGCCCGTAATGCTATGCATAGTATAAGTGGCTTTGGCATGCTGCTCTTATCTGTATTTTTTTGTACCTCTGTATGTATGCTCAAATTGTTAATAAATAAATAAATAAATAAATAGAATTGGCTGAAAATAGGGCTCAAAGTGGGCGAAATTGCCGATGCATAAATGTTGCTAAGACCGCTAACTTCGCAAAAGTGTAATTCCATAAGCTTTCCATCAAATTTCGTACTTTTGGTGTCATTACCATCGGGAAAAGATTATCACTTCATGAGAATTTTTTTTCTTCTTTTTAAATTCTTCAACACTGAGAGCAAGATTGTGAGCAGAGATCTCAACAGTGAAAACGTTAAATCTAGACAAGATTATTTAATCTTAATACTAATGCGAGGTAGTCAAGGTGTAGGTTTATAAGAATAATAATCTTGACGCTGCATATAATAAAAACAATATTACAATTAATGGTTCAAGCAGTAATATTTCATGGATTGGCAGATGTTTAACAGACTAGAGGTCATATAATATAATAGTTGATTTGAAGTTGTTTTAGTCGGTTTGGTTAGTATTGAGAGATTAGATCATTTTTTAAGCAAAGTCCTAAATTTTTAAGTAGTCAGGGGATCCTTTACCAGTTCAGGTAGTGAATTCCAGAGCTTCAGGCCTTTTATGTGCATTGCATTTTTGTAGAGTGCGAGATTGACGTGAGAGATGTCGAAGAGTGCCTTATGCCTTGTGTTGTGACTGTGCATTTTGTTGTAGGCACAATAATACGAGTGCAAGTCTTGAATATTTAGCAAGTTCAGGCTACTGAAAAGTAGTGGGGTGTGCTGTCTAGCACAGGAGCTGGTAATCATCTGTACAGCAACTTTATGTTGAGTTATTAAAGGTTTAAGGTGTTGGCTGTGGTTGATCCCCAGGCACAAATACCATAGGTGAGGTAGGGATATTTTAAAGAGTGGTATAGGGGTACATAGTATCGTATCTTGGTAAGGATGCCCACTGATTTGGAAATTTTCTTGGATATATGCTGGATGTGGAAATGAAATTTAAGATTACGAATTTATTCCGTTTCAGACCCCCAAATACACTTACAAAAGCACTTAAAAAATACACTTACATAACTGTTCGAGTTGGGAGCTGTTCATATACCGAGGTACCACTGTAGCTAAATTCACACCAAAAAAACCTTAAGAAACCTATAATAGCTGGAGCAATTTACAGACTACCACACAAATACACCTACCATCCGACTTACGACCAAGTTCGGTTCCGAGAAACCGGTCGTAAGTCGAAATGGTCGTAAGTTGAACTTTACTACTGGATATCAACAAAACATTTTTGTAATGACTTTATTTTATTGTTTTATTTTGGTATTTCATGTTTTACTTTACTTTTTATGCTGTTAGTGCTGTATTTTATACTGTAAGGTTTAGGATAAACACTGTGTACAACACAAGTAGTTGTTTATTTCCCAGAAATTTGGCATAAAAAACACGGTCGTAAGTCGGATGTTAGGTGTACTTACACTTTTAGTAATAACCTTAGGAACATGATAACTGAATCAGAGTTGAATAAACACAACCTGATACTTAGAGAAGACTTCAACATAAACCTCATTCAAGTACCTGATCCTCCAGTAGCTGATTTCACAAATACTATGAACAATTACTTGTTGCTACCCTCTATAACTAAGCCAACAAGAATTTCTGAGACAGGTGCCTCATTACTTAACCATATCTGGACCAACATGATATCCCCACTACAAGCAGGTATAATCACAGACAACACTACAGACCACTACCCCACCTTTCTCATAACCAACTTATGTAAACTGCCTCAAGTATCAAGAAAGATCTCATTTTGCCAGCATTACGAGACATAGGTAAATAATTTAATATTAGCACTAGGTGACATTGACTGGCAGAGAGAGCTAGCTGACAGCAATAATATTGACAAAGATGTCAAAACTTTTTTACATAAAACCCTAAACCTCTATAACATGCACTGTCCGATCAAAATGAAGCAGATCATAGAAAAGAGACTAAACAGCCCACGACTAACAAATAGTATCCTCAAATCTATTGATAAAAAACACCAACTTGAAAAACAGTTCAGATTAGGCCTGATTAAAGAACTGGCTAAACGATACACATCAATACTCACAAAACTAATACGAAAATCAAAGCAAATGTATTACGAAGATAAAAAGGTGGTATGAAAAGTACCTGGCAAACCCTCTCCAAAATTTTGGGCTCTAGGAAATCATCTGGAAACAGAGAGATAAACTTAACTAAACCAGATGAACATCACATACAGCCTATATACATGGCCAACAAATTTAATGTCTTCTTCTCTACTGCAGGATCCAAGCAAGCAAGTAAAATTCCTAGGTCAAATACCCAGCTGGAAGACTACCTCACTGGCAACTACCCAAATACTCTATATCTAGCTCCAACTAATTCTACTAAAGTCTCACTCATCATGAAATCATTAAAAAACAAAGCAGGAGAACTAGATTACTTGCCACCATTCATATATAAAAAAAAAAGCTGCATATTTGCTGTCATCCATTATTGTAACAATGTTTAATCTGTAGCATTCTCAACCTTCCCATCTATACACAAGACAGCAAGGGTCACCCCAATCCACAAAGGAGGTGATCCAACTGACTTGAACAACTATAGACCTATATCAAACATGCCCTTACTTTCTAAAATATCTGAAAAAATAATACACAAACGACTTTACTCCTACCTTATATCCAACAACATACTAAACCCCTGCCAGTCTGAGTTTAGACCAAAAAAAAGTACAAATGATATTATACAAATGCTTGAACTAACACAGTGGAACCTCAAAAATCAAACGTATCACATATCGAACGTTTCGAAAATAGGACCATTTTTTCGGACAAACTGTGTCCCTATTATCGAACGCGCCCCTATTTTCGGACCGCCGGGTACGGGACCTGTCTGCCGCCTGCTCTGTCCACGTCCCCACGCAGGCGCCATGAGCAGTCTAGCTTTGTTTATGCTTGAGTGAACACTAACCTGCGCTCTCATTCACGCATTTTATGATTATTTTGTTGTGTTTAGTGCTTGTGGGATTGTGAAATAAGCTGCAATGGGCCGAAAGAAACTTGCTAGTGGCACCCCTGTGATAAAGAAAGTGAGAAACAGAACCATGTCCCATTTTAGGGAAATGTTAAAGAGGCGCCAGAAACAGAGGACTGTGGAGTTATTTTGTGAGACAGGGGTCCAGTGATTCTCAAGCTGGTCCTAGTGGCATTAAAAGACAGAAGGGAAGTAACCCCAGAGAGGGCTTTACCTGAAGTCCTCATGGAGGGGGATTCTCCTTCCAAACACTAACCCCAACTCCCTCTCTCCTCCTCCCTATCTTCCAGATGCCATCACCAATCTTCAATAAAGGTAAGAAAAAATTTTAATTTTATATGTATTACTATACATAATTAAAAACTATAGTATTTGTTGTATGTAAAACTGTAATTAATCTCTATAAAATGTATTTTTTGTGTGAATATTTTTGGGTTTCTGGAACAGATTAATTGTATTTCCATTATTTCTTATGGGAAATATTGCTTCGAATTTCAGACTTTTCGAATTTAGAACTAGCTCCTGGAACGGATTAAGTTCGATTTTTGAGGTTCCACTGTATATACAGCCCTCAATAAAAATTAATATTCTCTAGGGCTCTTCATTCCTATGAAAAGCATCTGATACAGTTGACCACAATCTCCTGTACCTAAAACTAAATCATTACGGCATCAGAGCACATTCCCTCAATTACCTAAAATTTTATCTTAACAATAGACACCAGTATGTACAGTAGGGCCCCACTTATACGGCAGGTTAGGTTCCAGGCTACCGCCGTAAAGCGGAAATCGACATAAAGTGGAACACCCTTTTTTTCCCTTATAAATGCATACAAATACAGGTTTACACTATTAAGTTAGCAATAGAGCTAAGCATCAAAACACAGTAAAAAAGTACAATACACACATAGTGCACTCATTACTTACCTTAAAATATTTATAGTCTTAATCTAGGGTGAGATGAGTAGTATTTATCATAAGAAATCAAGTGTGGTATGTATGGTAGTCAGCCGAGCTACCATACCAGGCCACCCCACCTACACATAATATTCTATTACATTTAAGCATCCCAGAGCGATAAAATGCATATACAGTTTACTCATTACTTGCCTTGAAATATTTGTAGAATTATCTAAGGTGAGATGAGTACTATTTATTGAAAGAAATCAAGTGTGGTATGTATGGTAGTCAGCCGGGCTACCATACCAGGCCATTCCACCCACACATATATTCTATGATATTTAAAAACCCTTTCAGGGTCCACAGGCCCTCTCTGAGACTTGTTCTCAGGGTCCCCCAAATTTCAAAAAATAAAAATTATTTTTTCTTATGAAAAGATAGAGAATCTTTTCCCGATCATAATGACACCAAAAGTATGAAATTTGATGGAAAACTTATGGAATTATGCTCTCGCAAGTTAGCGGTCTCGACGATGTTTACGCATCAGCGATTTTGCCCACTTTGAGCTCTATTTTCGGCCAATTCCAATGTACTAGTCAACAAAAATCATAACTATTTCGCTAGAACTCCATTTTTTCTATCGAATTAGTACAAGAAACCACCATTTACGATTTCAACTATCAATGCAGTGGTCAGAATTTAGCAATTTGCCAATCTAACACAAATTTCAAAAAGATACCAATTTCGAATAGGGTCCAGAATAAACAAGACATTCCTGGCACTAAATATATTTCCTCTGTTCATTGAGTACGTCCCACGCCCCTTTTACATTCTTTGGTTTTTCACTTTAATTTTATTCTCACAAAAAATAGAAGATTTACTGTTAAGACTACTATTGTGAAAATTATATTTATCAGCGCACTTTGAAAGAATATTAGACTCACCAGTTGCGTGTATTGGATGCATAGCATTTTTTTACTTTTGAATTTTTAAAAATAAATTTCTTCTATTTTACTAAATTTAAGGATTTTCATTTAAAACCCATAAAATCACCCAATTTTCTGTACTATGTCTTCCATTCTATAAAAATGAGACCGGGAAAAACTAGAATACAACAATAAATCCATATAAAAATACGTGCAGTGTCGCTGTTTTAATAAAAACGGTTTTTTTTCTCATTATCCCCTTTTGCAGGTTTTTTCTGCCACGCCACATGACCCATTCTTTCAAATGTGGGGCCCCGCTTTCCCCTAGATTTGGCGTAAATTTGGATACTAGCGTCATGGACACTGGTGTTAAGCCTTCTTTACGGCGAAACCCAAAAAGTTAACATCCCAGGTGATAAAATGTATACAGTTCACTCATTATTTTTTTTTTTTTTTCAACGTGGGGCCCCCCCACGGGGGGTAAAAAAGAAAAAAACCCCCAAAAAAAAAATACTTTCATCTCATTCCATTTTTCACCCCCTACTTTATCACTTTTTTTGCAGGGTGCTCAAAATAAAATCTAAAGCAAAAACATATAAAAATACACAACTTCCCTAAAATCCCAATACCCCAAAACCCCTTTTTAAAGTGCAGGCATTGTATTTCCCCATTTCCAGGACTCAGTCCGCTATTAAAATAACTTCCTGAATCCCTTCACTAAATATTCCCCTCTCCCCCAACAGATCTCGGGCCCCAAAGTACCATTTCTCCTTTCCCTCCTATCTCCGCTCCCCGCGTTTGCGGGAAAGTCCAAGCCCCTTCCCAAAACCTCCTTTACCCCCTCCCAACCCTTTGAAAGACCCTACCCCCTTCCCAAAGGTTATTGCTTTCCATGTCATTCTACTGTGATCCCTTCTCCTAAATGACCAAACCACCTCAAACCCCCCTTCTGCCCTCCATAATACTTTTATTAACTCCCCCCTTCTCCCAATTTCCACCTCCAATTTTCTTAAAAATTTTCACCACATTGCCCTTAAACAGGACATCTCCGCTGCCTCAACCGTTCTCGCTGCTGCATTTTAAATTACACCCTATAAAGTGTTTGGGACTACTATACTTTCATATTCCCCCTTTGCCTCCATAATCGTTTTTGACTCACATATACCTCCCCACCCCCCCTTTTTCCCCCATCAATTCTATGATTAACCTCATCCTTCAAAAACCATCCCCCCCCCGTCAACTCCCAAGTATCTGAAACATTCACTTCTTCCCCCTCCTCCTCCCCCCTTTGAAAAATTTTCTTTATCAAATTTTACCCTCATCCCCTTTCTCTTTTCTTTTTTACTTTCAACTTTCTCCCTTTACACATTCCCAAAATTCCACTAACCTTTGTTTTTTTTTAAATCTCCCCAAAACACAGTATCATCAGCAAAAAATAACTGTTAATTCCCCTTTTAATTTGATTCCCATAATTTTCCCCCCCTTTCCCAAAACCCCGCAATTTTTTTTTACAACCCCCCTTTTAAATATATTAAAAAACCAGGGGCATTAAAACCCTTTAAGACCTACTTTTTTCCGGGAGTATCTCCCCTCTTTTTACACACCTAACCTGAGCCTCATATCCCCAAAAAAATCTTTAAACATTTAATAATTAACCCATTCCATTAAAAACATCTGCCCCCATTGCTCCTCTATCCCTCTATCATATGCCTTTTCTAAATCATAAATCAATAAAAACTTCCCCATCTTTATCTAAATACTGTTCACATATATGCTTCAATGCACCGTCCAACCCCCCCACTCCCAAAACCCCCTTTTCTCCCATTCCCAACTTTTCCCTTAATTCTTTCAATTATAACCCTACATACTTTTTCTGTTTAGTCATTCCTCTATTTTTACAGTCTCTTTTGTCCCTTTCCCTTTATATAAAGGGACTATACATCTCTCTAACCCCTAGGTACCTTCCCTCTACATTTATTAAAAAAAGTACCAACCACCCCAAACCCCTATACCCCCTGCTTTTAACATTTCTGTCTGACCCCATCAGTTCAGCTCTTTCCCCCCTTTCATTTTTTGCCTCATCCTCCCCACACATTCTCTCTTCTTCCCCCAAAAAGATGGTTCCTCCTGCCCAGTGCAAAATTGCCTCTGTTTTTTCCCTTTAAAATTTAAAAAATTCCTCAAAAAATTCCCATCTACCCAATACCTCCATCTCCCCCCTTCTCTCCCCATCTGTTTTTTAATGACAAACCTATTTTCCCCAAAAATCTTAAATTTTCTCACTCCAAAATTTTTTTTTATTTTCATTAAAATTTTTTGACATCCTCTCCCTATCATCTGCTCTCCTTTTTCACTCTCCACCCCCTTTTATTTCCCCTCCCAAATTTTTTACCTTTCATTCTGCTTTGAAAAAACCCCTCTAGCTACCTTTTTTTCTTTTATACCCACTTTTTCCCCCAATCCTCCTCTTTCCTCCTGCCCCCCCCCTCCTTAAACCCAAATTTTGCCCCCTTTAAACTATTTTTTAAATATTACCTTTCCCCCCCCCTCTTTGCACTAGCCCTTTCTGCAAACGCTTTTTCTCCCCCCAACTTCCCCCTCCCCGTTTTTCTTTCTTCCCCCCTTTTTTTTGCCACCCCTCTTTTTCCCTCTACCTCTTATTAATTTCTAAAATAAAAAATTTATCCATTTCAGTTGCCTCTATTTTTATCTAATTTCCCCCAACCTTTTTTCCACAATACATAATCTAATAAAAAACTTTCTTTCGTGCTTTCCTTGTATATTTATTTATTTTTTTTAAAATTTTCTTATTACCAAATTTCTTTCTACACATAGCTAAATTGGGGCCCCATTTACTTTTCCCCAAACCCCCAAAATTTCCCTCTCTCCCTCCATAACTTTTTTTACCCACTTTAGCTTTAAAAACCCCCAAACCACCATTACTCTCACCTTGATTAAAAACCCCCCACGCATTCCTCAACTTTTTAAAATCTCTCTCTCCCTCTACACTTCTCTCTTCTCCAGGTGCATACAGCTTTTTAAAACCCCCTTTTTCATCCAATCTTTATTTTACCCCCTTCCTTGAATTAATACATTTATAGTCCCTCTTTTCCTGCCCTAGCTTATCCCCAACATTTTACCCCCTTCTTTAGCTCTAACTCCCATTTGAAACCCTGACCTAATCCCATTTATTCCTCTCCCCAAACTCTCCCACCCCCTTTTTCTTTTTTTCACTTAAAGCCAGGACATCCCGCTTCTTCCCATTCATAACATCCCCAATCATCTCTTTCTTATCATCTCCAACATCCCACGCCATTCAGACTTCCCCGGCAATTTTCTTCTTCTTTTCTTTTTATTTAAACTTTACAGGAAAAAGGGGGTTTCTAACCCATTGTTCCCCCATTTTAGTTGACTTTTACAACACGTCTTTCGGAGGGAAAAATTCTTATTCCACTTCCCCCTGGATATAAAAGGAAAATTAATAAGACCCAAAAACTATTAAGATAAAATCAAAAAAAAACTCAGATGAGTGTGTATAAATAAATGTTTACATGTATGTTTTAGTGTGACCTAAAATGTAAAGTAGAAAGGGGCATGCCTGTAATCTTCTTTTATGAGACAGACAAAAACATCAGCAATCCTACCATCATGTAAAAAAAATCACAGGCTTCCCCTTTTAAATCCTTAACAGGGCAGTAGTACCTCCCCGGGGGGTTGCTGTCTACCAACCCCTACCTTTAACTCATTACTTAAACCCTTTCAAAATTTGTAGTCTTAATGTAGGGTCAGGGTGAGTAAAAAGAGATAAAATGGAAAAAATGGGGAGAGAGGGGGAGGGAGGGAGAGGGGAGGAAGGGGGGGGGTGAGAAAGTGAAGGGGGTGGGGTGAGAAAAAAGGGGGGGGGAGAGAAAAAGAGAGGAGAAAAGGGGAAAAAGAGAGGAGAGAGGGAGGGGGAGAAATTGGAAAAAGGGTGAAGGTGAAAAAGAGAGAGTTGGGAGAGTGAGAGAGGTGAGGGAGAGGTGAGGAGGGGAGAGGTGAGAGAGGTGAGGGAGTGGGGAGAGAGTGGGGGAGAGGTGAGGGGGAGGTGGAGAGGTGAGAGGGAGTGAGAGAGGTGAGGGGGAGTGAGAGGTGAAAGTGAGAAGTGGAGGGGAGTCATACATGAGGGGACGCGGTTTTGAAAAACAAACCAAAGCGACGTAAATTTTTGTAAACAAACAAAGTGCCCCTTGGTTTGTGTACAATTAATTATTTACAAGTTGTCTCACAATCTGAATATAAAAAAGAACATCCCCTTCTCATTAACACCATTTTTTTAAAAAATGATGCTCTGGGAGGCAAGGAAAAATATCTTTTTTTGGGATCTAGGTTCTCTACATTGCTGTTATGTATGATAAATCTATGTAACTGTTTTTGTGTTTACGATAAACTTACATACTAAAAAGGAATAATTTTCTATAGTTACCCCAGTAACATTTTTCTTTTTTAGACTAGAAAAATTATTTTCCCCACCCTTTTTAAATTATTCCATCTCTATTTATTTTTTTTCATTGTAATTAAATTTTATCATTTTTATTTTTATCGTGTTTTGATAAATTTTGAAAAAATATCATGGATGCAAAAAAATTTTATTTTAAACGTAATATAAAACATTAATGAACTGTGATTTTTATTATTTCTAATATGGCGTTATTTGTCGTGCGTCCAACCCAATTTATTTTTTTTTTTAAGGGGGTGTTTTATCATCTTTATATTTTATGCATTGTGTTTATTATATAATTTTGAAAAAATATCATGAGGGATTAAAGAAAATGTATTATATTCAAATTCGACTTTAATGAGATTTCGTGTTTTATTATCATTATTAAAAAGCGTCTTGGACAAGGCAATCTTCTGTTTGTTTTCCCCCCAGACAGTATTGTTTTTTAGGTACAGGTATACATAAGTAGTATAATTACCCAAAATATATAAAAAATATGAAATCTTTAAAAAACACTTGAAATTTTGTTTGAAAAATTGGAGACTTGGTTGGACCCAAAGGAAATTAAACAAACCCGTTGGGGCCAGTGACCGTTTTAAAAAGTCGGGTGGAGAGCAGTAAAAGGGGTTTTTGGTCATTTTAAATGCCCGTTTAGAAACGTAAAGCAAAACACTGAAAAGAGGCCCTACTATTTGCAAATGGCGTCAACCCACTATCGCCTGTGGCTGTTGGGGCCCCCAGGGTATTTCCCTAGTCCTCCTCTTTCTCATCTACATCAATGATTCCCCCAAAATGTTAAGTAAAGGACACAAATGCAATAAAAAATTTTTTTTTTTGACAACAACCCCTCCAGGAGCTTTGTCAAAGGAGGAAACCCCTTAATATCTACAACTGCATAAACCTTATAAGTAAGGCGGATGACCAGGACTTTGAACTCTTTTAAAAAAAATTGTGGCCGAATGTTCCTTTAGGATTTTGAAGGTTTGAGGTGTTACCCCTTCTGCTTGGAAACTTTGTTTTTGGGGGAAGTTCATGGGGGGGAGATGTGGTGGCAAGGATGTGGGAGGTTGGTGGGGAAAAGGAAGAAACTAACCAATGAAAGGTAACACCCTTTAACTGGAACAACAACAGAAAAGTTGAGAACTTCTTCAGGAGGGGGGGGGGAAGGAGTTTTTTCTTTAAGTTAACCCTTTGAGGTTTCGTACTAGTATGGGTTGACCCAGGGGGTTTTTCGTCTAGTACATCAAATTCTAAGCGCCCTCAAATCGGGGGAAATGGTAGGCCCAAGAAGAATGGGTCTATTTGGGCGGGGGTGCCAGTAAAAAAATCCTGCCAAGTGCATAATGAGAAAAAACCGGCGTTTTTGGAAAAAAACAGCGACTTTGCACTGTATTTTCGTATGGGGATTTATTGGTATTTGTTTTCTTGGTTTATTTTATAGAATAAAACATATACAAAATGGAATGATTTTAACTGGTTTTTGAAAATATTAATAGCTCAAAGTAAAAATTTTATTTTCCAAAATTCAAGTAAAAAATCATGGCGTCCTATCGTCAACTTTTTTAATATTCATTCCTTGCCCAATTTTTTACCATTTTTCAAATCATAGTCTGCATAACAGTAAATCTTTTTTTTTTTTTGTGAAATAAAAAATTTAAAATGGGAAAACAAAAGAATATAAGGGGCCAGACACCTGAAAAAAGA
>NC_091292.1:24635492-24666967 GCF_038502225.1 Cherax quadricarinatus | reverse complement strand
CCTCTGCCTCTGCGAACGTTATTTGCTGGACACCCTCCTCTTTTCTGCAGTTTTGCAAGCTCCTGATGTGTGATTGCAACATAAAAGGCCTAGAGCTATCATTCTACTTCCCTCCCCCCCTGGTTGTTTTGATATATATATATATATATATATATATATATATATATATATATATATATATATATATATATATATATATATATATATATAATGTCGTGCCGAATAGGCAGAACTTGCTATCTTGGCTTAAATAGCAACGCTCATCTTGCCATATAGGACAAGTGAAAATTTGTGTATGCAATAATTTCACCAAAATCATTCTGAACCTAACGAAAAAAATATATTTGATTGTGTTTGTTTAGTATTAAATTATTGTAAACGTATTTAAAATATATTTACTTGGGTTAGGCTAAAATAAATTGTTCTTGTTATAATAAGGTTAGGTAAGTTTTCCAAGATACTTTCGGTGCAAAATTAAAAATTTTTACATTAACATTAATGAAAAACATATATCTTTAAACGTACAAGAGAAAATTCCATAAAGGACTTAATTTTAAACGAGTTCTTGCTAATTGACCAGTTTTACATATTCGGCACGACATATATATATATATATATATATATATATATATATATATATATATATATATATATATATATATATATATATATATATATATATATATATATATATATATATATATATATATATATATATATATATATATATATATATATATATATATATATATATATATATATATATATATATATATATATATATATATATATATATATATATATATATATATATATATATATATATATATAATATATATATATATATAATATATATATATATATATAATATATATATATATATATATATAATATATATATATATATATATAATATATATATATATATAATATATATATATATATATATATATAATATATATATATATATATATAATATATATATATATATATATATATATATATATATATATATATATATATATATATATATATATATATATATATATTATATATATATATATATATTATAAATACACGTGCAAGAGCACATGATTAGATAACCCTAAAAATTAGGTTATCAAACTGCACTCAATTATATTTAACCGGCGAGTTTCTCACTAACTGAATAACGTTTCATTCCTAAAGTGTTAGGTCAAAGTATTATGATGCAGTGTATTAAGGCAGATACAGATAACTGTCTGTAAATGTATTTCCTACGTATAGGAAAATTTTCCTGTAAGCGGTGGGATTCGAACCCACGCCTCCGAAGAGACTGGTGCCTTACACCAGCGCCTTAGACCGCTCGGCCACGCTACCATGAGGGCAGTCCTGAACATAAACTGAAATAAGACGTATATGTACTCATGTTAAACGAAATTGTCAAATGTATAGTCTTCTTGACACTGCTTTATGTTTAAGAAAAATTATCGCATTTCTGTGAATATAACAAATTATATAATTCAGAATAAATATTTAAAAATAATAGCAATTAAAGAAATTTTTACACACACACACACACACACACACACACACACACACACACACACACACACACACACTGAAGCTGGTACACCCCTACTGAATGAGGGGCTCACCGGGAAGGAAGGAAACAACTTACGCTGAGGCCCTATCAGCCCACCAAGCAGGGCCAAGGTATGAAGGGGGAGAGCAGCTGGGTAAGGAGGACAGGTCATATGCAGAGGCCCGACCATGCCACCAAGAGCTAGAGTAAAAAATAATGGCGAAAATGGCCATGTACAGACAGGAACCAGACACACACATGGAAAGGCAATGGGAGGAGGAGAGGGTGAAGTCAGTGTCAATCTGATATTGTAAATTTTCAGAGAATAACGGGGGGGGGGGTACTTGAAAGGGAGAAAACGACTGATCAAGCTGATTTTCAGGACAGAAACAGTGTGGAACAGGATCCTACAAGAGAAACCACGGTTGAAGGACTCGGCAGAATACAAGAGGGTGTTGCTAGACCGAGACAGAACAAAAACAGAATGACAGCAGCTGAGGGAGAGGACACAAAATCAAAAGGAGCTAGGAGGAGAGACAAGGACAGAATCAGCAGAGGACAACCAGAGCAGGGCAGAGCAACAAGTGTATGCACACACAGACTCACCCCTAGAACCCCACAACTAATCATGCTGTCCCAACACAGACCACAATCCACGCTCACACCCCCACCTCACACTACGCTGTAGAACCCTGCAGTACACTGCCAGGTCCCCCACCCTCAGAGACTTCCCAAAATACAGTGTTGGAGAGGAAACTGGAGGTATGGTGCACCAACGCTGATAGAATAACAAATAAGTGGGAGGAGTGACACAAAAGAGTCAAGAGGCATTACTGGACATCATAGCCCTCACAAAAACCAAGTTCACAGGGATGATAACAAATGCCATCTTTCCAACGGGATATCAGATCCTGAGGAAAGACAGAGGGAACAGAGGGTGTGGAGGAGTGGCACTGCTGATCAAAAACCGATGGGATTTTGATGAGCTGGAGAGAGGAGACACAGGAGAAGCAAGAGATTACATAGTACTAACGCTTCAGTCTGGAGGTCCCAAGGTGGCAATTGCTGTGATGTATAACCCACCACAGAACAGCAGGAGGCCAAGGCATGAGTATGATGAGAGTAATAGAGCAATGGTTGACACACTGGCTGAGGTGGCCAGAAGGGCTCATGCGAGCAGGGCAAAGCTACTGATCATGGGTGACTTCAACCACAAGGAAATCGACTGGGAAAACTTGGAGTCACATGGGGGCCAAGAAACGTGGAGGGCCAAGATGATGGTGGCATAAGTAAACTAGAGAAAGTGCAAAAGTTTGCAACAAGACTAGTCCCGGAGCTAAGGGGTATGTCCTACGAGGAGAGGTTAAGGGAAATCAACCTGACGACACTGGAAGACAGAGATAGGGGGGGATATGATAACAACACATAATATACTGAGATATAGACAAGGTGGACAGAGACAGAATGTTCCAGAGATGGGACACAGCAACAAGGGGTCACAGTTGGAAGTTGAAGACTCAGATGAATCACAGGGATGTTGGGAAGTATTTCTTCAGTCACAGAGTTGTCAGCAAGTGGGTAGTGATGTACTGGAGGCAGGATCCATACATAGCCTTAAGAAGAGTTATGATAAAGCTCACGGAGCAGGAAGAGTGACCGAGTAGCGGCCAGTTGAAGAGGCGGGGCCAGGAGCTCTGAATTGACCCCCTCAACCACAACTAGGCGAGTACACACACACACACACACACACACACACACACAGCAAGAAGGCCTTCGACACAGTTCCTCAAGAGATTAGTGCAAAAGTTAGATCAGGCACATATAACAGGAAGGGCACTTCAGTGGTTCAGAGACTATCTGACACGGAGGCAACAACGAGTGATGGTACGTGATTAGGTACGTATCTGAGTGCGCGCCTGTGACAAGCGAGGTTCCACAGGGGTCAGTCTTCGGACCAATGGTATTTTCGGAACATATCAATGTCATAACGGAAGGGATAGACTCAGAAGTGTCCCTGTTTGCAGATGATGTGAAGTTAATGAAGAGAATTAAATCGGATGAGGATCAGGCAGGACTACAAAGAGACCTGGATAGGCTGGAAGCTTGGTCCAGCAACTGGCTCCTCGAATTTAGCCCCGCCAAATGCAAAGTCATGAAGATCGGGGAAAGGCAAAGAAGACCGCAGACAGAGTATAGGCTAGGTGGTCAAAGACTGCAAACCTCACTCAAGGAAAAGGATCTTGGCGTGAGTACAATACCGGGCACATCTCCTGAGGCGCACATCAACTAAATAACTGCTGGAGTATATGGGCGCCTGGCGAACCTGAGAATAGCGTTCCGATACCTCACTAAGGAATTGTTCAAGAATATGTACACCGTGTACGTCAGGCCCATACTGGATTATGCAGCACTAGTTTGGAACCCACACCTGTTCAAGCATGTCAAGAAATTAGAGACGGTGCAAAGGTTTGCAACAAGGCTAGTTCCAGAGCTAAGGGAAATTTCCTACGAAGAAAGGTTAAGGAAAATCGGCCTGACGACACCTGGACGACAGGAGGGTTAGGGGAGACATGATAACGACATACAAAATACTGCGAGGAACTGATAAGGTGGACAACGACAGGATGTTCCAGAGGAAGTTGAAGACTCAGATGGGTCAAATAGATAGTAGGAAGTATTGATTCAGTCATAGAGTTGTCAGGAAGTAGAATAGTCTAGCAAGTGATGTAGTGGAGGCAGGAATCATACATAGCTTTAAGACGAGGTATGATAAAGCTCACGGAGCAGGGAGAGAGAGAACCTAGTAGCGATCAGTGAGAAGGCGGGGCCAGGAGCTATGTATCGATCCTTGCAATCACAAATAGGCGAGTATAAATAGAAGAGTACACACCACTTGCATACATGGGTAGCGTGGCCGAGCGGTCTAAGGCGCTGGTTTAAGGCACCAGTCTCTTCGGAGGCGTGGGTTCGAATCCCACCGCTGCCAGGGACTTTTCTCTATCGTGCTAGGAAGTAGTAAAGTTCTGTCATGGCATTTAATACAGGATGTATATTATCCCAGGAGGACAAGATGTACATTATCCCAAAACCCAGGAGGAAAGGATGTATATTATCCCAGAATCCAGGACAATGTACATTATCCAAAACCCAAGAGGGCAGGATGTGTATTATCCCACAGCCCGGCATGGCGGTCCTTATAATCCACTATTCTCTTGTGCAGCTACTGTTCTGCTTTAGTGGGATCTAAATCATTCAGTTTCATCCTACTGTTATTCCGTTACCGAACGAGTTAATCTCTGGGTTTAGCAAAATCCAGCCACACTCACAATAAAAATTAATGAATTCAGAGGACGCCACCAAGCAAAATCCCTTCAACCCTAAAATCCATAATTCAACGGAAGCATTTCTAATGTATAACCCCCAATAGACAAAATCCCTGAAACCCTGAGTTCTATATTTCAATAGAACTAAATCTCGAGCTAAGAAGAAAAAAAAAAGCCTTCCAACGGTAAATAGCTAAATATTCAAGAATTTTTGCCTGGGTATAAATGCCCCATCAGGACTGCCGAATAATAGATTCATGAGTAAGCTGCATGTGTAAATACCGGCTTAGAGAGAGAAGCGAGAGAACCTGGAATACATGGAGTCTGGTCAATACTAGGGGAGCCGAATGCAAGGTCAGTACCACAGGACCTGGGATGATGAAGGTCAGGTGAGTACTAGAGAAAAAGGGATGCTTTATATCAGATCAGTACAAGGAAACCTGTGGTTTTGATATCAAATCGGCAGGAGGGCACTTGAAGCTGCGGTCAGTACGAGAGACCCTGAAACTGAAGTCCATACAAGAGAATTCCACAGTCAGGTCAGTACGAGAGAACCTGAAGGTCAGGCCAGTGCGAGAGAACCTGAAGGTCAGGCCAGTGCGAGAGAACCTGAAGATCAGGCCAGTGCGAGAGAACCTGAAGGTCAGGCCAGTGCGAGAGAACCTGAAGATCAGGCCAGTGCGAGAGAACCTGAAGGTCAGGCCAGTGCGAGAGAACCTGAAGGTCAGGCCAGTGCGAGAGAACCTGAAGGTCAGGCCAGTGCGAGAGAACCTGAAGGTCAGGCCAGTGCGAGAGAACCTGAAGGTCAGGCCAGTGCGAGAGAACCTGAAGGTCAGGCCAGTGCGAGAGAACCTGAAGGTCAGGCCAGTGCGAGAGAACCTGACGGTTAGTTCATGTGAAGGTTCGTTCAGCCCTCTCAGACTCTCTGATCATTTGACAAGGCTGACTCCTCCTTATGAAAATAAAAAGACAGAAAATTCAATAATAACATAAGATAAACAATTTTATAATAAACTAGTAAATAATATAAAACAAACACGAAATTAATCCTACTTTAAGAAAAATGAAATATATAAATAGTGATCCAAAGCTTATATGTACACATGATGTCAGGTGGTGTAGAACGGTGCCATGGCGATGTTCTGGGCACATAACTCTGAATCGTTCTGGAACTCCAAGTCGTTGTTGATGATGGGGGGGGAGGATCACAGCTGGTCGTGACTAGACAGTCGACGGTGTCCCCAAAACGCTTATATATTCTGACGAGGAGAGGTTGACTGATCCTCTGACCACCACAATAATGTTGAAGCAGTTAAGTAGACAGTTAAGAACCACCATGAATGCTGGTGTCGTTACAAGTGGGAGAAGGCTGCTTGAATGGTGTGTTGCTGATTGACAAGACAAGGCAGGAAAAAATTTAAGTCTAAAACCCTAAATAAAAGTGAAGCTCTTATTAAGAAAAACAATCCCAAACGCATAATAATTTAGATAGGAGTGGAACGAAAGTTTCGATGGGAGCCGCAAGTCAAGTGACCAACCACAGGTCGGAGACGCACTCGTCACCTCCCACCGGGTGCAGAAGGGGGGGGGAGGATAGCGTGAACTTTGCACCCACCCTAACTAAACAAGCAGATTGCCCAACAAACTACCACCACCATACATTTATACTTCAAATAATCCTATCTAATGAACTTTTCCCTCACAGGTCAGTACGAGAGAACCTGAAGGTCAGGTCAGTACGAGAGGATCTGGGCAGTTTGCTGTATTTAATTACAACAATATGACAGAAAACAGTAAGCACTTATTACTTATTCTATGAAAAAAAGAAAAAAATATTTCTTAGAACATATTGGAGACTCAGTGACAAAATTTGCATGTTCATTATTATTCATGGTTGAGGGTTCGCGCATTGGCCACGAAGGTATAACATCTTGTAGGAATGTGGAAGAGCTGGATGTGAGTGTGGGGGAGGTGCGTGCGTGCGTGTGCGTGTGTGTGTGTGTGTGTGTGTGTGTGTGTGTGTGTGTGTGTGTGTGTGTGTGTGTGTGTGTGTGTGTGTGTGTGTGTAGAATGAAAAGGGATAAAGCGGCAGGGATTGATCAGTAGCCAATGCTCTGCCTGTTAGTGGCTTTCTTTGGCTGCCAGACGTACTCCGACCAGCTCTTCCCAGCACACTTGCAATGGTGAATTCTCTACCTTTGTCAAGAGTCTCTGTGTTGAATCTGGCGAGTTACCCCTGGATCTCCACTGTCAAGAGTTCGGCCTGAGCCTGGTAACGGCGCAAGGGGAGAAGCAGCAGCTCTAATTTCTTGGATCAAGAGCTTCTCGCCATCATCAAGAGGCCACACCACTAAAGGAATTTTTTTTTTTTTTTTTTTTTGTAATTTGTACCCATTTTATTTTTTCACAACTAAATTAATTTTCTAGGTAATATTAATGCATATGTTTAGGATATATATATGTACATTAATGTATATAAAAGGTATTTGAAATGCACATTATCTTTCAAATGAATATTTAAAGTAGCTTTTATGTATATGGATGATAAATTCTCGATTAATTAAACCTGGGTAAAAACACAGTATATACAAGGGTATGCTTACGAAATATAAAAGTATATACAAAAGGGTATGTACAAAAGGGTGTATACAAAAGGATATATACAAAAGGATATATACAAAAGGATATATACATACAAGTAAATGTGGTCGCTCAACTACATTGATTCAGCGTGATGGCCACGGCGTGCAAGTGTGATGGATCAGTCATATATTTTCTTGATTTCTACAATATTTTTTTAATTTCATACGTATTTCTATATATTCGCAATCCGTTAAAATTAAATAATATTAATAACTAGACGTATTTCGGTCTCTGCGCGTTCTGGCTATGGTATCCTTGTATACCATAAGCCATCCACAGTCTCTTCCTCAGTGCATGCAAGAGAAAGGGCGTAGGACGGTTATAAAATTTTTGTAAATATATTTGGCTTCATCTGTATGTATATATATGTATATATATATATTTTATTTTATTATTTTATTATCATACTGGCCGATTCCCACCAAGGCAGGGTGGCCCGAAAAAGAAAAACTTTCACCATCATTCACTCCATCACTGTCTTGCCAGAAGGGTGCTTTACACTACAGTTTTTTAACTGCAACATTAACACCCCTCCTTCAGAGTGCAGGCACTGTACTTCCCATCTCCAGGACTCAAGTCCGGCCTGCCGGTTTCCCTGAACCCCTTCATAAATGTTACTTTGCTCACACTCCAACAGCACGTCAAGTATTAAAAACCATTTGTCTCCATTCACTCCTATCAAACACGCTCATGCATACCTGCTGGAAGTCCAAGCCCCTCGCACACAAAACCTCCTTTACCCCCTCTCTCCAACCTTTCCTAGGCCGACCCCTACCCCGCCTTCCTTCCACTACAGACTGATACACTCTTGAAGTCATTCTGTTTCGCTCCATTCTCTCTACATGTCCGAACCACCTCAACAACCCTTCCTCAGCCCTCTGGACAACAGTTTTGGTAATCCCGCACCTCCTCCTAACTTCCAAACTACGAATTCTCTGCGTTATATTCACACCACACATTGCCCTCAGACATGACATCTCCACTGCCTCCAGCCTTCTCCTCGCTGCAACATTCATCACCCATGCTTCACACCCATATAAGAGCGTTGGTAAAACTATACTCTCATACATTCCCCTCTTTGCCTCCAAGGACAAAGTTCTTTGTCTCCACAGACTCCTAAGTGCACCACTCACTCTTTTTCCCTCATCAATTCTATGATTCACCTCATCTTTCATAGACCCATCCGCTGACACGTCCACTCCCAAATATCTGAATACATTCACCTCCTCCATACTCTCTCCCTCCAATCTGATATTCAATCTTTCATCACCTAATCTTTTTGTTATCCTCATAACCTTACTCTTTCCTGTATTCACCTTTAATTTTCTTCTTTTGCACACCCTACCAAATTCATCCACCAATCTCTGCAACTTCTCTTCAGAATCTCCCAAGAGCACAGTGTCATCAGCAAAGAGCAGCTGTGACAACTCCCACTTTGTGTGTGATTCTTTATCTTTTAACTCCACGCCTCTTGTCAAGACCCTCGCATTTACTTCTCTTACAACCCCATCTATAAATATATTAACCACGGTGACATCACACATCCTTGTCTAAGGCCTACTTTTACTGGGAAATAATTTCCCTCTTTCCTACATACTCTAACTTGAGCCTCACTATCCTCGTAAAAACTCTTCACTGCTTTCAGTAACCTACCTCCTACACAATACACTTGCAACATCTGCCACATTGCCCCCCTATCCACCCTGTCATACGCCTTTTCCAAATCCATAAATGCCACAAAGACCTCTTTAGCCTTATCTAAATACTGTTCACTTATATGTTTCACTGTAAACACCTAGTCCACACACCCCCTACCTTTCCTAAAGCCTCCTTGTTCATCTGCTATCCTATTCTCCGTCTTACTCTTAATTCTTTCAATAATAACTCTACCATACACTTTACCAGGTATACTCAGCAGACTTATCCCCCTATAATTTTTGCACTCTCTTTTATCCCCTTTGTCTTTATACAAAGGAACTATGCATGCTCTCTGCCAATCCCTAGGTACCTTACCCTCTTCCATACATTTATTAAATAATTGCACCAACCACTCCAAAACTATATCCCCACCTGCTTTTAACATTTCTATCTTTATCCCATCAATCCCGGCTGCCTTACCCCCTTTCATTTTACCTACTGCCTCACACATATATGTGTGTGTGTGTGTGTGTGTGTGTGTGTGTGTGTGTGTGTGTGTGTGTGTGTGTGTGTGTGTGTGTGTGTGTGTGTCTGTCTGTCTGTCTTTGTGGACGTATGTACATTAATCGTAAGTAAACGATGACAGATGTAAATCACCATTGGGGATGGGGGGGGGGAGTTATTGAATAATTGGCTCGAGGCAACTTTCACTCTTAATTCAGCGCTTTACCAAGAGCTCAGAAAATCGGGAGAAATAATCGGAAAAGAGAAATAAAAGTCCTGACGGTATATGTGTATTCGAGTATCTGCAAAAATAATTTTTTATATGTATGGGGTGCAGATGTTCACTGATGCATACACTTTTCCTCCGCGTTTAGGTACGTATGCACATGTATACATGTGTATGCGTACTTGAACACACGCATACACACATACATTTGTGTAAGAATCAGACGGTGACGAAACGTTCATATCGTAAGGAGACCCCAACATTTAAGAGACGATTAATCCAGTTCTCGCGAAGACGTGATATTAACATCTGTACAACAACATTTCCGTAGTCTCTTTCCTTTTGTTTCAGGTGGATACAGCAAAGAATAGATACTTCTGTTTGGTGAGCATGAAATCACTAAATCAGTGTCCAGCACGGGGATCCTATCGCCCCATTTCTCTTCTGCACAGCGGTTAGAGAAATCACTGCCAGATTGACCATTAGCTAAATATCTGGTTCCCGGATGATGGCACACTGCCTTCTAGATCTTCCTTAGGGGATGAGACAGCGACAGGATACGGGACTCATCCTTAACCAATCCAAATGTAAAATCATTTCAACCAGTGATCTATTGCCCCTCCACAAATAGTATCTTGATGGGAGCACCTATTGAAACTGATGCCAATGACTCAATTCTCGATTACAAACTGGACGATTTGAGGACGGAAAGATGATTAGCAGCCCACGATGCCTTGTACCTTCTTATAAAGTGTGTGAGTCTGCCTAACCTCTTGAGGTTTGTATTCACAAAAACATTCAACCTTACTCAAGAAGACGGACAATGAGAACAAGTTACACTTTCAGTCAGACTAGGAGGCATTTGTGTCCGCAAGCCATAACAGATTGCATTCCCTGTTTTCCTGTCTTCATGTGTGGCATCCAGTGAACTTGTGGCAGCGATTCTCCCTGATTACCTTAGGGACGTTGTTGGAGTTCGTAATTAAAATTTCATTTATGGAGCCAGGCTCTGGGAAAATCTAACAGACTGCTACCAAACCCCCAACAACTACACTCACGCTGTAGTTGTTAGGGAAGGACACAACAGTGCTTGACTGTATCAAGGAAGGACAGAGCTCGCCTCCTGGCAGTGACAGCTGCTTAAGGGGGGATTTTCTGTTGACTGTCCCCAGTTCCTCCCTTGGCACACGCCTCGACCCGTAGATCATCGTATTGGTATTGCCCTTCTCCTTACCGCCCCTTTTCCCTCCAATCACAGGTTTAGCTGAGGCAGTAAATCGGCAGACCAATTAAGGTACCATGCTCTTGTTTGCTGTAGATCCGAGGGAAACATTGCAAGATGTGAAGAGGTTAATATCAAGAGGAGCCTTGCAACAACCTGATGCCCGGCAATAAGGAAACCACCTCTACTATGCAGATCCGATGGCAACCAAAAAAACGTGAAGATGGAATTACCTTGCAAGCCTAGACGGCAAGTAGGTGATGTGGGACTAGAAGTGTGCATTCACACTGGTTGATATATATCTCCTACACAGCAGGGAGGAAGGAGAGACAGCTGTCAAATTCAGAGAGTCCCAAATGTCTATAAAATATGCTGAACTTGTCCATGATTATATGTTCATTAACAAGCATGAAACAAGGCTAAAGAGTCATCAGGGCAACTAAGGATCCCAGGGCACCTAGTTTTCTGTTCCAGCTACTCAGTACTGCAGTTCACAGGGGGTGATGCCTGCCGTATCGCAGGTATGCGCTCTAGTTCTGAAAACCTGAGGATTTTTGTCATGCAACTGACAAACATCTAACAATATGTACTTGTGATGCATCCCTCCATCTCTGTACCATCAATGTATCTTTCAACCTCCGTGTACCATTTTACGGAATAAAGGATACATACATGTGTCCGTGAAAGTATACATAGGGGAAGTGGAATATTCAAGCAGCTGTTGCACTATTGTAATAGTGGAAATTAAATTTTAACATTAGATCTAGGTGTGTGATTCACTGTATGATTGCCGCTGACCGGCTGCGAGCACGCTGTCTTATAAATTAATTAAAAAAAAATATTCAACAAAATATGAAAACAATAAATTTTGATTTTAGAATCGAAATAGCTTATATAACATGCAAATAAATTTTTGTGGTCAAGTGGGGACTCCGCACTCAACATTCGTTACAGATAGGGCGGCACGGCTCGCAAAGAGTTAAGAAACAAATAGTTAACAATGTGGGGTAGCCCCTCAGTAGTCGGGGCCCCAAGCAGCTGCTTACTCCGCTTATTGGTAGATCCTCAACCGTAGGTCACTCAGCTTTTGTGGAAAACACCCTAGTTGGCAGTTTAAGTGATATCCTTCAGCACACACTTCAGTATGAATTTCATGTGAAATTAAATAGGATATATATTAGAAAGTTGTACCTAAAGGAAAAGTGTGGTAGAGATTTCAGCTTTAAAGCAAGTTGACGAGGGTCGAATCCTGGAAGGCGTGGATATACAGGCAAATCTTAAAATAACTAATGCCCCTGTTACCTAGCAGTAAATAGATATCAGTAAGGTACTGACATAAGTGAAAGAAAGCAGTTAAAATTGGTTCTGTGAACTTCGCGGATAAAATCAGCAGACAAGATGGAAATGCGCACTGATAATACACAACAATCATCAAATTTCTAGGTAAAGTATTAGTTTTGGAAACCTTAATGTAATGCAGTTGAAGGCATGACATGAGGTGCCAGGGTACTAAGTGTTTCAGGAACCCGTAGGCTGACGCAGGACCATTACTTTATGTGACAGTCACCATAGTAGCTAGAGTAGTAAAAGCTGGATATTCTCCAGAGTCATGACTTAAGGGTTACACACATTAGAAACATAAGAATGAAAACTGCTGTCCTGCCTCCTAGATTGGGAATCGAGTATTTTTTTTTACTAAACAACTGTAATGTACATCGGTACATCATTTGGAGCTCGTCTGTTGACTTAGTACTTATTTAGTTACCGTATTTTGTCATTATACCATGTGTGGAGATAGAGTATTTCGCTTTGGGCGTTAGTATTGATGCACTGAACTAATTTTGCATTGTCTGGTGTGGAATTAGTCTCAAGAAGAGGTTTTCTTCTGCATACCAAGTAGCTGAAGCTTCGTGGACTATCTATTCTAGGATTGAATGGACTGTCTTTCTGATTGTCTTCTTAGTGTCTACACACTGTATTTTGTGGACTTCATCACTGAATGTATGGCATATATACACACGCATTTACTGTGTTGACATGAGACAGTGTGATTGGGAGTCGCAAACCTTGATAATTGTGCATTATTTTAGAGGGGTTATGTGATTAATCTGGTATTAGACTTAGAATCATCATTTGTAGGGTAATATTTGGCATATGGGTCATAAACTTATAATCACGTGTTACTTCAGTGTGTGTATGTATGTTGGGGGGGGGGGATCGTGAGGCAGTGGGTTGAATGAAATGGGGTAAGGCAATTGGGATTGATGGGATAAACAGAGAAATGTTAAAAACAGGTTTGAATATAGTTTTGGAGTGGTTGGTGCTTTTATTTAATAAATGTGTGGAAGAGAGGGTAAGGTACCTACGGATTGGCAGAGAGCATGCATAGTGCCTTTGTATAAATGCAAAGGGGACAAAAGAGTGCAAAAATTATAATGGGAGAAGTCTGTTGAGTATACCTGGTAAAGTGTATGGTAGAGTTATTATTGAAAGAATTAGGAGTAAGACGGAGAGTAGGATAGCAGATGAACAAGGCTTTAGAAAGGGTAGGAGGTGTGTAGATCAAGTGTTTACAGTGAAACATAGGTGAACAGTATTTAGATAAGATTACAGAGGTTTTTGTGCCATTTATGAATTTGGAAAAGGCGTATGACAGGGTGGATAGGGGGGAAATGTGGCAGATGTTGCAAATATATGGAATAGGAGGTAGGTTACTGAAAGCGGTGAAAAGTTTTTACGGGGATAGCGAGGCTCAGGTTAAAGCATGTAGGAGAGAGGAAGATTATTTCTCAGTAAAAGTAAGCCTTAGACAGGGATGTGTGATGTCACAATGGTTGTTCAATATATTTAAATATGGGGATGCTTTTTGCTAATGACACTGTGCTTTTGGGAGATTCTGAAGAGAAGTTGAAGAGGTTGGTGGATGAGTTTGGTAGGGTATGTAAAAGAAGAAAATTAAAAGTGAATATTGGAAAGAGTAAGGTGATGAAGATAAAAAAAAAACAGGTAACGAAAGATTGGATACCAGATTGGAAGGAGAGAGTATGGAGTAGAAAAAGATGAGTGGTGCAGTGAATCGTCTGTGGCGACAAAGAACGTTATCCATGGAAGCAATGTTCATATATGAGTGTGAAGCATGGGTGGTGAATGTTGCAACAAGGAGAAGGCTGGAGGCAGTGGAGATGTTGTGTCTGAGGGCAATGTGTGGTGTTAATATAATGCAGAGAGTTTGTAGTTTGGAAATTAGGAGGTGAAGATTGAGACTTATGCAACATATGGGAATCTTTATTCAGGAAACGTTTCGCCACACAGTGGCTTCATCAGTCCGATACTGACGAAGCCACTGTGTGGCGAAACGTTTCCTGAATAAATATTCCCATATGTTGCATAAGTGTCTCAATCTTCAACTTGTCGGTTTTTCAAACCATTCATCACAAATTAGGAGGTGCAGGATTACTAAAACTATCATCAAGAGGGCTGAGGAGGGGTTCTTGAGGTGGTTTGGAGGATGGGTGGAACGAAATAAAATGACTTCGAGAGTGTATAAACCTGTAGTGGAGGGAAGGTAGGGTCGAGGTCGGCCTAGAAAAGGTTGGAGGGATGGGGTAAAGGTTTATTTGCTTAGATTTCCAGCAAGCATGCGTGAGAGTGTTAGACAGGAGTGAATGGAAACAAATAACTTTTAGGACTTGATTTACTGTTGGAGTGCGAGCAGGGTAATATTTATGAAGGAATTCAGTGAAACTGGCAGGCCGGACTAGAGTCCTGGAGATGGGAAGCACAGTGCCTGCACTCTGAAGGAGGAGTGTTAATGTGGCAGTTTTACAACTGTAGTGTAAGCGCGCCTCTGGCATGACAGTGATGGAGTGAATGATGATAAATGTTTTTCTTTTTCGGGCCACCCTATCATGGTGGGAAACGGCCAATGTGTTAATAAAAAAAATACTTCAGTGGTGTTTTATCATGTGATTATTCACACAAACTGGTGATATATATTCCCAACAAAATTGTACTCATTTGTGACAGTTACATTCTACAATTCTTATTTAACCAAACTTTGGGCTGGTGAATAGAAGATCTCCAGTTTGTAACCGTAAGATGTTTTGCCTACAACAGGCCCTTCTTTGGAAGCAAAGGTAAGCATGTTTCAACTACTAAATGTTCATAAGAAAGGAAAACCGAGTTAGCTGACGGAAGACGCACTTAGTGAGGATGGGTCCATTAAGCTAGAATCAGTTTTGCACCACCGGGATGGTAGCTGGAGAGTGACGACCGCTTTTATCTTAAATTTATTTAAAGTGCGATATACGGCCATGGAATACGAGCTTCTAGGAAATGCGGTTATAAGGAAATAAACACCCGACAGTATAAACAGGCTCTATCAACAACTTTAGTGTTTCCATCGCAGTAAAACGTTACTACATCGCTGTGGCAAATAAAACTAAACGGTGAAGTATTGCAGTTGCTATCTCTTAAACAATGATGACATTTAAAGTAATGCAGGGGCGAATTCTGAAGAGTGAAGGCATGGTAGTTGAACTCTTCCTAATTTAGCTCGCCAGTAAATATTGTGAGTCTAAAAGTGGAGAGAAGAGAAATGGGTGTGGAAGCTGAAAGTAGAAGCAGTGTGAACACGTCAAAGTCAGACACCCGTAAGAACAACAGTTAAGAAAATTAACCATTACAATTCTAGATTTAGGGTCTGGTTAATTGAACTCCGATTTTGGAGGAGGATTATTTCTTGTGTAGCGCACTAAAATCCAAGGCGTGGTTTAGGCTTTATCCTCCGTCCACAAGTCGAGAGACAGATATGCTATTTAATTTTGTCCACCACAATACAAAAAAAAAAAAAAATCCTGCCCTGATATCAACAGTTATACAATGTATATAAATACTGACATGGCTTTATATCAAACAATTTGGAAAACAGCCCTTTATTGGGAAAATATACAATAATAAATCAGTCGGTGTCAACATAACGCTTTGTAATGGCCTTCATTCTTTCCTATAGACTGTGTTTTACCTCATCCCAAAACTGTAGGTCAACACAAACCCTACGGGTTTAGCGTTTTCATTCTTCCTGAATATAAGAATACTTTTAATATTTTCTTATACAAGAGAAGTTTGCTACTTTCAGGCTCATCTACAAAAAAATATGATCTATATATAACTTGAAGAGCCTTAGTAAATAACCATGAAGCTGATATTTTGAGTGTGAAATATATTGTATTCAGTGACTAAAGAATCGTGTGAAGAGTTTAGCAAATCAATCAAGAAACTTGCAGTGCTTAGACGCATCTCATTCTTGCTTAACAGCAAAGCTTCAAAAAAATTTTCAGAGGCAATTTTGGTCCCACTTTGAGAATGTACAATTCTCTCTAGGCATAGTCGTCGTCCTCATCCCCTCCCATACTATCTCGACACTTCTCAACAAAGCAAAGGATCAAGCAAGGAGACGGGGTCTCGCCTCGACCCATCCTTAATGGATATGTCAATGGCTTTACTGTTGTGCACAGAACCAATATTTACAATGTTCTCCTCATGACTTAACGTCGCGGACAGTAAAAAATAAACAGCTTTAACTTGAGACGGGTAAGCATCGACGCTTTTATTGTGCCTATACATTTCAACGATTCTTCAGATTCGCTTCTGTTATACAAGTGCCAAACCCACACGGGTTTGGCACCTTGTATAACAACAATAGTGTTCATTTAAGACAATCAGTCAACCATCCACATGAAGACTGACCAACAAGAGACTCCAACTTTATCCTCTTCCATAATTAAAGTAGTTTTAATTTTAAATAAAAATCAATGATATTAATAAAAGTAGTGTCAGATCTTGATTTTGAAACGAGTGGAGGTTGAATAAAGGTTTTCCAGTTGTAAAAATGCAGGAACTCTTAGTTTAATCCCTGAAGATCTCATAAGTGGAAAAAGTGAGAGGAAGAGGGGAAGACTGATTGATTGCTTCATATAATTGCTCGAGCGTCGCATGGAGAGAAGCCAGGGAGGGAAAGGGGGAGGGAAAGCGGGAGAGGGGACAGGGAGGGAGAAAGAGGAAAGGGGAAGGGGAGTGAGGGGGGGGAAGTAAGGAGGAAAAGAGGTGGAGAGAAAGGTAGAGGTAGAGAGAGAAACGGAGGAGAGAGTCAGAAAGGCAGACAGGAAAGAGAAATTTAATGAACTGGATGTTAGTTTATTCACCAGGGAGAAATCCTGACACAGCTCTGTCAGGGCAAGACTCGTCTCTCTTTATAGTTTAACAAAATTGGATAAGACTGTCTATGGACACGTGAAGGTTGGGTAACCGATTGCTCACCAGCTGATGCTTACTTACAAATTCCTGACTCACGAATTCGTAAAAACACGATTGCTTACGCACTCATGAGTTCAAACCCCCACCCGTTCCATGGTTTGGTTTGCTGCTAATTGTTAGAAACGAGGTAAGTAACGCCGACGAATGTATAAAAGACACTAAAAGCGCGTAGGTAAATTTATTATGATAATACAATAACATTTCATAATAAAGTTACCTATCATTGTATTACGAACCTCAATTAACCACTGTCTTACCAGTGGCGGACAGCAAACTCTGTTAATAAAACTAGGTGATGAATACATGGTTAAAAGAATGAAATGTGTAACAAAGAGAGAATAGGAAATAGGTAGGGCAGACTCAGCTTACAGGGTCCCCTAGGCTCACTTGGTAGTTGCCTCAGCTAACAATGAGGAACTGGGGTTCGGTCCTCGGACGAGCGGAAATATTGGTCATTTTTCCTTACACCTGCTGCCCCTGTTCATCTAGCAGTAAATAGGTACCTTGGTGTCAGGCTATTGGTGTGGATCACATCCTGGGGGACAAGACTGACAGTGGAAGCCAGTTTGATGACCTTCTGACGTTATTGGGATATCCTGGATTACTTTCCCTCCAACATAATAATCCGACCAAAATCTTCTCTTCTGTCGTCTACATTAGACTTCTCTCTCACAACCCTTCCTACTTACCTATCACTTTTTTATTGTTTGCTCCTGGTCTGTCTCAATCTTTCCCTTCCCTCTACCTTTATTTTTTTTTTACCTTTTAGTCTCCCTTGCCGTCTCCAATAACATATCGTCTCCCTTAATTATATTGCCAGGAGCAGCAGCTACTACAATCAGCACTGCACATCTTAACCGAGGTTTCATAAGGGAGGGAAGTTCAATAAGAAAGGGAAGTTCAATAAGAAAGGGAAGTTTAATAAGAAAGGGAAGTTTAATAAGAAAGGGAAGTTCAATAAGAAAGGGAAGTTCAATAAGAAAGGGAAGTTTAATAAGAAAGGGAAGTTCAATAAGAAAGGGAAGTTCAATAAGAAAGGGAGGGAGGTTTAATATGGGAGAGAGGTTTAATAAAGGAAAGAGGTCCAATAAGGGAGATAGGCTGAATAAAGGAGGGATGCTGAATATGGGATGGAGGATCATAAAAGGTTAGAGGCCTAGTAAGGGTTAAAGGCCCAATAAAGAAGGCTCAAATGAGGTAGGGAGGTCATCTAAACGAGGTCCAACCAAAGTCACATTAGACAGGAGGTCAAATAAGGAAGTCCACTCAGGGAGGAAGGTGTCATATTATTTATGGTATACAATACTTACAAGTAAATAATTAAGGCATGTGCAATACTCGAGTATCACACACGCGCACGCGCGCGCACATGCACACGGGCGCGCCACATGCGCGCGCGCGGGCGCACACACACACACACACATACGTATATATCAATAACAACACTGCGACTAGCCGAGGATTCGAACCATTGTAGTTTTGGCCCACCTCATGGTGAGCGAAAATCCCACAAGACGCTCTAACCCACAGGATCACGCAATCTTACAAGAACCAAGCACCCAGCAGAGTTAGGTGTTTTACCTTTATCAGTAGTGTTACTGATTTAGTGTTCCTGATTCCCTATGTGATATACCTGTGTAGTTATTCCCAGCATGTTATACAAGCTTCGCTATCCAGCTATACCAGTAACCGTTAGTCACCGCGTCCCTGCTCTAGACCGCGTACGTGACTCATTGCTGACCACAGCATGACGCCACGAAATCTTTGAACGCCTTCCGGGCACGAAAGTAGTGAGTTCAGAGCAGGGTAGCATAGACGGCAGGTCAGGCATGGCGGTTCCTCCCTAGTACCCATAATAAGAAGTTACCATCCGTTCGAAGTTTGTGATTTTACCCAATTCCAGCATACGAAGCCCCACATGACACCTTGATCCGAGGACATACGGTGGTGTGGTTGCCTCTGAGCGTCGTCCTGTGGGATTGAGAGTCATGTGTGATTTTCGCTCACCATGAGGCGGGCCAAAACGAATAATTGAGTACAATTAGGGAGTATACAAGTCCGCCGGCCCTTGTGCACACGCGGGCGCACACCCGCACACGTTGGGGGGGGGGGGGGCGCGCGCGCGCACACACACACACACACACACACACACACACCAATTTATATGTGAATAGCTGAAGCGTGGAAGGTATTGCTAATGTACACAAGAGAGAAGTTATGAAAAGGATGAGGAAGAAGTTGAAGAATAAGAAAGAAAATGGAAAAGAATGAGAGGGGACGGAGAAGCTGCAAGAAATGAGAAGAAAAATGGCAGAGAAAAAGGGGAAAAGGTGGCAGGAGATGGGTGGGAGTAGCAGGCGAGGAAAAGAGAAATGACATGGAATGAGAGGGTCAGTGAAAAGAGATGAAGTGAAGGGGAGGGGGATTCGGAGAATGAAAATGGAGGACGAGGATAAGAGGGAAAGGGGCAAGGAATGAGGAAAAAATCAGAAGAGGAGACAAGGAGCAGGTACAAGAGGGTCTATGATAAAGGGAGGGAACAAGGAATAAAAGAACGAAAGAGGAAAAATGAATGGAATAGGAGGGGGCAGAGGACTAGAGAAAAAAGAGAAATGAACGTAGTTAAAATGACAAGACAGGAAGTGAGATGGTGATAAGGCGGGAGACAGAAAAGGTGAAAAGAGGATTAGGAGGAAGTGGGCGAGTTGGAGATAGGGAATGTGGAGATGAGGAACAGAGCAAAATGGGAATATGAGGAAACAGGAGGTGAAAAGCAGAACAAAAATGATGCGAGGAAGGATGATAGAACTGGAAAGGGAACCTGAGCCATGACGGAAACTGGAATAGTGAGATGAAAACAGAACTGAAAATAATTAAGGATGAAGTAATTAGAGAGAAAAAATGAGATGTAATGGAAGGGGAAAGAGTTGGGAAGACTAAGATAAATGAGAGGCAAGAGAATGAAAGAACTATGCGGATAATTACATCACTAAGAAAATTAAGGATGAGGGAAGGATAGGGAGCGTGCGAAGAGCGAAATGAAAAAGAAAATAGAAGGTATAGAGGATAGAAGAGAAAGGAGTTAAGAAGGGAGGGTGAATAAGGAGAGCCAGCGAGAGGAGGGAAAGCAGAGTAGAAGAGAATAAAGGCAGGATAAGAAAAGAGTACATGGAAGATACAAATTACAGAAGACATTAGGCCTACTCAGCCAGTTTGCCTGGAACAGCCTCACTCTTTGTATAATCCTCTCTGAGGGTTCGGCTTCACGTTCGGTGCATTGTCGATCTGATTCTGTTCTATATCTTAAATAAACAAATTGTTTTTAATCTTTCCAGTGATTTCTGTTCAAGATTATGCCTGTGGCACCTAATTGAGCTTCATTTGCTCGTGGAGAAACAATGTTTAGTATGCTTGAAGTCACTTTTTTTTTACCACTCTTAGGTCTTTCATGCTGATTAACGTGGTTTCCAAACATGATACGTTCACAACGAATAAAAAAGGTATAATACCGTGACTGGAGCAATATACAAATAACCCATACATAGGAGAGAGACATTTCGTTTGGACCGAAACGTTGTTATAAATTTCTTACTCCTATGTGCGGGTTATTTGTGTATTTACATTCACGTTTCACACTTCTGTACACAAATGTATATTTATACATAACACAGGGTTAATTCTCATTTCTGACTGCTACGCCAACTCGTCTAGATTCTAGTGAATGTTTCTGAAGCTGCCACAGGTTTGTAACGTTTTTAACTAATTCCAATATCAACTCCGTTTCGAGATCCTTTAAGTGAATTATGAAAAAGAATTAAGCCCAGAGACATCCTTCACTTCGTTCAGTCATTTACATACGTCTCCCATGAAAAAGTCAGTCGCGATTTTTTATCGGTGAGCCAGTCATTGATAATGGCATTTAATCTGTATTTTTTTTTTACACATGGTTTGACAAGGTTAAGGATCCCTAGCTTTATTGACAAGCTATTTACAGGTTAAGGATTCCTAACTTTATTGGCAAGCTAAGAGCTGTTACCTACATCAGCTCATTTGAAAGCATTTTTATTGTTATGAGATATGCAAGTAGGGAACAGGATGAAGTTGGAGCCATCTGTGGGCCAGCATTTTCATGTGATCAACTGGCTATCTCGTTGACATCATTATGCTGTACGAATGTGTTCCATACTCGAGTCATCCTGGGTATACATGATCTCAGATGGAGTGATGCTCTGGAGAAGGGTACAGCCAGAGTGAAGTTGCTGCTTTCTGTCCGTCTTGTGGCATAAAAGCTTGTTTCACGCTGTCCTCGAAGTGGATCCAAGTGTGGTACTTTGACAATATTGGCCTTGTACATAACAGTAAGGCTACCCACATCCCTCCTATGTTGAAGGCTCTGCTGAAATGACAGATTTATCCAGGATGGGTCCAGGCGAGAGATGAGACGTCTTGCTCTGTTCTCTACTCTGTCAAGCAGTCGCAGATGAGAGGGGGACAGGCAAACCAAGAAAGTGGAGCATACTCAAGGTGTGAGAGTACTTGTGCCTCGTACAGAATCTTGCAACCCCTACTGTCAAGCAGATGCGAGATACGGCGAAGTGCTGTAAGCTTCCTGGCTGCGTTGTTTGCAAGATTTACAACATGGTTCTTCATGGTTAGTTTGGAGTCAAATTTCACCCCAAGGATATCAACTTCTCCAGGTGCCAACACCCTCCCATTCATCCTTACTACTGCACCAGCATTACCATCATGGTGCCCAGAGACGATCATCATTTGCGTTTTCTCAGGTGCAAATGTTACTTGCCATCTATTTCTCCAAGCTGTTATAGCTCTCAGCTGGTGATTGATGTAGCTTAGAGCAGCCGGCATTTCTTCTCTTGGATAAGTGAATGTCAGTGTACAGTCGTCTGCATATGCATGTGATTCTGGGATGAGATGAAGAAGGTCGTTGAAGTAAACATTCCATAACAATGGTTCCTGTACGCTTCCTTGTCGACCACTTGCTCCAATAGGATGTCTTGCTGATTCCGTTCCATTGAGAACTACACTTAGAGATCTACCACGAAGGTAATCACTGAGGAGACATAGCGTAGAGCCTGCAATTCCCAGTGCTTGAAGTTTTGCTAAGAGGCCCTGGTGCCACACCCGGTCGAAAGCACCAGCAATGTCCAGTGCTACCACTTTGGATTCATCCAGTGACTGGTGCCACTTAGTGGAGAGGTTCAACAACAGATCAGCAGCAGAGTAACCTTTCCTGAAGCCATATTGACGATCACAAAGTAGTGAGTGGTATTCAAAAAACTCTGTCATTTGTCTTCAGATTATTGTCTCAAGGATCTTACCAGTGATTGACAGGAGTGACACTGGTCTGTAGTTGCTGATTTTTGCTCTGCTCTTTTTTTTGTGAACAGGGACTACATTTGCCTCTTTCCATAGAGAGGACCATTTACACTGTGCTAGGCAGTGCTGAAAGATGCGAGTTAGAGGTGCTGCTAGCTGGTCTGCACATCTCAGCAAACTTGGGCTCAACTTGTCTGGGCCCACAGCCTTTTCTTGGTCAAGCGATTTAAGAAGGAAATGCACCTCCTCCTGCCTTATTGTCACCACTGACAGTTTTGACACAGTTCTTGCAGCTAGCCATGGAGGGTCCCTTGCTGGATCAGGAACTTGCATTTTGGTAGCAAAGTGTTCAGCAAAGAGGTCCGCCTTCTCTTGACTACTAGTAGAGGTGGCCCTATCCTGTCGATTTAGAGGTGGAATGAGTTCATCAGGCAGATAACCTTGTCTATCCTTGACCAGCCACCACCAGGTTTTGGAGCCTACCCTACCTGATGCTAGCTTTCTTTTAGTGTCCACCTCCCATTTAGCAATGGCCCACTTTTGAACGTCACCCATATGCCTACAGGCTTGCCTGTGCAAGTTCCTGTTATAGGTGGTAGGATGTCTCTCATACCTTCGCCATGCTTTGTACTTAGCAGTAGCAGCCTCTCTACAACGAAAGCCAAACCAAGGCTGATCTGTAGGCTCTCTCAAATATTGCCGGTGAGGAATGTGTTCTTGTTGTAGATTAAGGATGTGTCCAGTGAAGGCTTTCACTTGGTTGTCAACATCCCCTTGGAGAAGAGCATTCCAATCGGTGGTGGCGAGCTCAAAGCAAAGGGCTGGCCAATTACCTCTTTCCCATAACCAGGTTGTGCGTGTGGACTCCTCACCTCGTTCTGTTGGGATCTTAAGTGTCGTAAAAACAGCCTTGTGGTCAGACGATCCAACGTAGCCGACGGGTTGACAAGTGACTATGCCTTCTGCCAGATCACTCACTACTGGGTCAGGGGAGGAGCCAGAGATGTGAGTAGGAAAATCAACAAAGTTTCTCATGTCAAACACTGCAAGAAGGTCATCAAAGTCCCTCTGTATAAGGTGTTGGTTGAGGTCACCAACAATTATAATATGTTGACAGTTGTGTTGTAGCAGAAGGGAGTCAATATTTTCCATTAGGAAGTTGATGGGGTCTGCATGTTGCCACTGAGGTCTGTACATTGCACTTGCTAGTACAGAGGTACTAGTGTTTATACAGAGCTTGAAGAACATCATTTCAAGATGTGTAGGGGTGGCAACATCAATGTGCTGGGCATGAACACTTTTAGAGAAGCACACAGCAACACCTCCTCCTTGCCCTTGCCTGTCTCTCCTCATCCATGAGGTGTAGCCAGCAATTCTTGCAAAATTTTCTGGAGTCCTGTCATCCAAAAATGTTTCAACAACAGCTATCATGTCGGGACGTCGACTGTTCACAATCGACGTCCCGATTGTGAACATTAGTAATGAAACCTCTAATGTTGGCTGACAGGATGCTGATAGACTGGCTCCTCGTGATGTGGTCAGCTTGAGATGGTGGGTGTGTAGGGCATGTAAGGTGCCTGCCCTTGAGAGAGGTAGAGTACTGAGGCAGCTGCAGGGATGTAGGTCAGTGAACTTGTATAAGACACAATACCACCTGCTGTGCTGGGATAGGAGTAGCTGAGTGGGTGACGTGTGAGATGTTCACCAATTCAGAGATCCTGCTGGTTTGTTCTGAGAACAGGTCTCTAAACAGGTGGTCCTGTCTGTCAAGTTCCTTTTTCTTCCGACACTGTACCTTGCAATTTATTCAGGGATTTTTCCATACTAGCTTTTGTATACGCAATTAAGAATTTCATTGAATTTTCCATGCTATGATAATTATCGGTTTTCTTTCTGGAAATTCGCAATCTTGTTCCTAATAGTGGCATCCATTAGTTTTCCCAAAAAAATGATCTCAAGGTAATGCAGTGGTTTGGGTACGTGATCTCACTCCTTTCTTGAATATTGGAGAGCGAGATGTGGAAAGAAGAGGGAGAGAGTGGCGGAAGGAAGTCACAGGAAAGTGAGAAAGCGTGTGAATGAAGAGATGAAGCAATAAGAGGGAGAGTGAAGAGATGTGAGACTGAAGAAAGAGCTTGAAAGAAAAGATAGTAAAAAGTGGAAATATGAAGAGTGAAAGGAGAGGGGGGCAGACAGAGGGAGAGACAGAGGGAGAGGCACAGGGAGACACACAGGGAGACACACAGGGAGACACACAGGGAGACACACAGGGAGACACACAGGGAGACACACAGGGAGACACACAGGGAGACACACAGGGAGACACACAGGGAGACACACAGGGAGACACACAGGGAGACACACAGGGAGACACACAGGGAGACACACAGGGAGAGACACAGGGAGAGACACAGGGAGAGACACAGGGAGAGACACAGGGAGAGACACAGGGAGAGACACAGGGAGAGACACAGGGAGAGGGAGCGCGCTGGGACCATCGTTATGGTCCCTTCATCTAATCCCAGAATCCAATGCATATGCAGACGACTGTACACTGACATTCACTTATCCAAAAGAAGAAATGCCAGCTGCTCTAAGCTACATCACCAGCTAAGAGCTATATTAGCTTGGGGAAATAGATGGCAAGTAACATTTGCACCTGAGAAAACACAAGTGATGCTGGTCTCTAGGCACCATGATGGTAATGCTGGTGCAGTAGTAAGGATGAATGGGAGGGTGTTGGCACTTGGAGAAGAAGTTGATATCCTTGGGGTGAAATTTGACTCCAAAATGACCATGAAGAACCACGCTGTAAATCTTGCAAACAAGGCAGCCAGGAAGCTTACAGCACTTCGCCGTATCTCACATCTGCTTGACAGTAGGGGTTGCAAGATTCTGTACGAGGCACAAGTACGCTCACACTAAGTATGCTCCACTTTCTTGGTTTGCCTGCCCCCCTCTCATCTGCGACTGCTTGACAGAGTAGAGAACAGAGCAAGACGTCTCATCTCTCTCCTGGACCCATCCTGGATAGATCTGTCATTTCAGCAGAGCCTTCAGTACAGGAGGGATGTGGGTGGCCTTACTGTTATGTGCAAGGCCAATATTGTCAAAATACCACACTTGGATCCACTTCGATGACAGCTTGAAGCTAGCTTTTATACCACAAGACGGGCAGAAAGCAGCAACTTCACTCTCGCTGTACCCTTCTCCAGAACCTCACTTCATCTGAGATCATTTATCACCAGGATGACTCGAATCTGGAACACAATCGTACAGCATTATATCAACGAGATAAAGTCAGTTGATTAAATGAAAATGCTGGCCCACAGATGGCTCCAACTTCATCCTGTTCTCTACTTGTATGTTTCATAACAATAAAAATGCTTTCAAATGAGCTGATGTAGGTAACAGCTCATAGCTTGTCAATAAAGTTAGGAATCCTTAACCAGTAAATAGCTTGTCAATAAAGCTAGGGATCCTTAACCTAACCTTGTCAAACCCTGTGTAAAGAAATAAGGAGAGACAGAGGGAGAGACAGAGGGAGAGACAGAGGGAGAGACAGAGGGAGAGACAGAGGGAGAGACAGAGGGAGAGACAGAGGGAGAGACAGAGGGAGAGACAGAGGGAGAGACAGAGGGAGAGACAGAGGGAGAGACAGAGGGAGAGACAGAGGGAGAGACAGAGGGAGAGACAGAGGGAGAGACAGAGGGAGAGACAGAGGGAGAGACAGAGGGAGAGACAGAGGGAGAGACAGAGGGAGAGACAGAGGGAGAGACAGAGGGAGAGACAGAGGGAGAGACAGAGGGAGAGACAGAGGGAGAGACAGAGGGAGAGATTGGAAGACAGGAGAATGAATGGTAAGATAGATGAATAGTGGGAAAGTAAAGGAAGAGAATGACTCACAGAAGAGGGGAATATGGAGATTTGGGAAAAATAATTGTTCCTCCCAGTCGAAGGCGATCTCCTCGACCCCAGAATATTAATTACAGATTTTTGAATCAAAGTTTGGGAATTGAATAAGCCTTCTCTGCCTCCTCTGAATTAATCACGAAAAAGTTTGGCTCATCGGTGATACATCGAGTAGGATTTTTCATTCTGATTAGAAAACTGCCACTAACCAAAGCTGCTTTTAAAAGTAACGGAATCTGGGCTGAAATACTTATTTAAACTGAAGAATATAAAATATGCAATATTTGGGTTGATAATTCCTTTGTATATAAAAATTCATCACGCTAGAAAATTTACATACAAGTTCTTTTTTTTCGCTTCACTTCTACATGCTGCTTTTTTTTTAAGTGACATGAAGCTGTCAGTTAAAACTACACGATAAAATGAAAGAAAGTGAGAGAGAGCTGCCGGTTAGAAGGCTTAAGCTGACGCAATATAAGAAATGCCGAGTTTGTTGGCGTTTTGCTAATTTGTCCAGAAAAAAATCATTTTTCAAGGCCAAACACTGAACTACGTCGTATTGAAATCTTATCTAATAGTTTTACTGGAAAAAGCGGCCCCAGACATGCCAAACATCCCGGCGGTTTGCAGTTTTATTTGTTCATTAACCATTGTCCTTAGGAAAATGAAAAAAAATTAAAATTATAAAAATCTGCACCTGACAGTATACTGAATTTTTTAATATGTACAATACGTTGAGAAAATAAATATTTTGTTTCCACTATCTATCGCCCCCTAACCATCGTTTAGCGTTAAAGTGTCAGAATACAGAAAGGTCACGTCTCTTTTTCCCTCAGGATATAGTGTGAAACTGATGTTTTTTCTTAAATGATAAACAAAATATCATACTTATAGACAAAGTGAAATATAATGAAAACTGAAGAAATGTGTCCTACATTTATTGTGAAATGTGATTATAGACAGAGGGAATTACTGTATATTGAAAAATGAAAGCACTGATGTGATGAAGACCTTTCTACATGCATTGTACTATCAGTCTAGAGTAGTGTTCCTGCGATGACTACAACTAGTGTAATGGTAGACGGAAAATAGAGCCTGGAGAGAGACGTAAACTGTCGCAGTACAAGAAGTCTGTAGGAATGAATGCATAATGAAAGATACATATAAAGCCGTAGTAAAGTGACTGGATGGGAATACATAGAATGCAAGTCTGACAACTTCAACAGTTAAAGAAAACATGTGATCTGCAATCGCGTCATTTGATTTCAAAGAGATGCCCTTTTTTTTATCTTCTCAAGTACGTAATGAAGGCTAGGAGGAAAAAAATCTTGTGCATAGATGGAGGAAATTTGTATTATTGGGAGATTAGTTTTCAAGAAAAGGTACCAGAAAAAACGGATGAACGGGCCAATACATGGGAAACATAAGTTAGCAGCGGAATATGAGACGTGTCGTTCTTGGTACTCCTCCACTGAACTGCAGGCTAGCAATGTTCCTGGCATTATTAACAAATCATTCTCTATTCATTGTCTTCAATGACATAATTGCATCTTCGGATGAATTTGAAGAAGATACCTTTCTCGCACTGTATGGAACATCTACGAGTGGAACTCTTAAAATCAATTTTACACTAAGAGTTTCAACAAAGTAACTGGTCATAGAAATAGTGAAGTTAAACTGGCAAGAGTTCCTCCGACAGGAGCAGTTGCACGCATGCACTTGTTTTCAGTCCGAACACTCCGCCATAATTGAATATGATTGTAATTACCGTCCATAGCTCTGGGGATGGAAGCTTCGCCATAATGAATTGCTTCCTATCCCAACTCTCGAGGCAGCAACTCAGAAGTCTTTTCTGGATCTAATATGCGCATGTTCAGATTGGAGGTTAATCTTACCTTTGCCAGCTTCGCATATGTAACCAAGTTATTCTGGTAGTGTGTGCTTCGGGAGAATGTTTTGAATGTTTTCGTCCCTATAGGTTTTTTTTCTGTTACTGGTTATTTTAATTAACTAGGCCTCAACTGTATCTTTCCCATGGCCTTCTTTATGATTCAGTACTCAAACTTGCATTTGCTATGGTTGAAATCCTGTAACTAATTAATGAGCCAGTCCTGCATTTTATATAAGTCTATTTCACCTGATAAGTTATTTACGTACACCATGAATAATTAGGATCCACGATCAGTGGACACCGCTTGTGTCTGGTGTTTCGTCTAACTCAGTGCGACTCAATCATCTGTTTGTTAGGCTCTTATTCATGAGTACCTTCACAATCTCTTGGTTCCTGAGCCTCGAGGTTACTTATTGCTCCTTGGCCTCGAGGTTACCGATTATTATTATTATAATCAAGGGGAAGCGCTAAACCCGGAGGATTATACAGCGCATGGGGGGGATGTGGAAGGCATTCAGGCTTAATTCGGGGAACTGGAGCACAGATCCAATTTCCTAAATCACGAGCCCCTCACCAACATCAAGGAACCTTCCTTGAGGGGTAGAGGTTACTGAACTCCAGGTTTTGGCTCTCTTTAGAGTGTTGGTCTACGACTCATTGAATGTTAACTATCTTCGGAAATCTGAGAATGGGGAGAGATTTAGTCCGCCGATTAATCTCTTTACTGTCTGATCCTTGTCATCGCGTCGAATTTCAGTTAGATTGGTCATGTATGATTTTTCCCAACTCAGTCATCTTTTTATATTAATGGATGAAGCGTTAAAACTACTGGGGTTATATAGTCATATAATCCAATGACCCCACTGGGGATCAATGGACCAAGTCAGACTGAATCGTCGTCGTAAGCTCCTCTTTCCTATGTGTGGGTTGTTAGTTTATATAGCGTCTGGGGAAGGGGAGGCATTCAGGCTCAGTTTAGAGGAGGATAAGTCAATAGCTCCTTGGATCAAGAACCTATTATTTTCTTAAAATATTTTTCCAAGTTGTTTGCTACTTATTCCCTGTGTTTTCCAGTGCTATTGTAGTGTGTGTACGTTTCCTCTCCTAAAAATTAGTGTGATATTTGCGTTTATCTTCTTTGTGGCAACTCTCACTTCGCCAGCGATTTTTTGTAGTTAGTGCCCTTCGGAAAGTCTGCTGTGTCCTTCAGTATGCATGTTGCTTTTGTCTTTAATGAAAATAAAGAATAAAAGAGTCACAATACCGTGAATAACAATTAACACAAACCCCAATTAGGATTGATTACGTTTCGGTCAGTCCTGGACTGACCAAAACGGTGCGTCCAGGAAGTTCCAAACCGTTGTCTAGTGTTCCCTCTCCGAATCGAGTTACTTGTGAATCCATTGCCTTTATCTACTATGATGCCTAGGAGGAGAACAGGGGACAAACACATAAAATATTATAAAAGATACAATAGACAAATTAAAATTTTCATTACTATCAGAAGGGAGGAAAAAAAAAACACTTAACATTCACAGTTTCATGTACTGTACCTGTTTCTATTTCACTTTTCGGAATCTTTCATACAGTTCATTTTTTTTTTTTTGCCAACCTCTGAGTTTTTTGTTTTGAATAATCTATTAACACACGAGTTCGTTCGCTTAAATGCACTCGCTTCTTGTTTCTTAAGATCAAGGTTCAACTCCTATTAATTGTTCGATTTACTAATGCATTCCTGGTCACACAGGGTTTATCGTATATACATTTTAGATCATATATATAATAATTATAATCATAACTACGTACTAAACCCACAAGGGTCATACAGCGCTGTAGATCATATACAGAGTTTGTCTACACCCTCTTCCCATAGTTCATCTCAGCTGCTCCTCATATATCTACGGCTCATTTCTGTGTTTTAGATTTTATTAAATCTCATTCTTGCTCAAGTACTTATTGAATGAACTGTTAACTTGTTCATACCTATGAGTGTCTTGTATGTTTTGACCAAGTCCACTGAGTCTATGTTTCTGCTGTGCTGGAAGGTCGACAGATTTCAGTATTCTTATACTTCAGAATTTTAATTTCGGGAATTTGTCAGGCGACAAATATCTGTCCTTTGTCAAGCTTTCCAACATATTTGACATGCGAGTTGGAGGCTGGCGCTGCGTGCTTGGTTGTTAATGTCCTTTAGGAGCTGTATCTTGTCAAGATTTTTTATGTCAAGATTCTTGGATGTTGTTTTTGTCAGCGTCGCATATGTAAGCTTCAGAGTGGCATCCACCTCGAGATCCTCCTTCCTTTCTCTGCCTCTTCCCTCGTCTCAGCTGATACGATGCATTAATTCAAGAAGCAGTTTATTTGACAATTCATATAGCTCATTCGTGCTCTGCGGGATTTTTCACACAACCAGCTGCTAACACTCTTCACCGGAGATCCTGTGCAAATCGTTCTGCGTAAGAAACTCCAGACCCACATAAGTTCATATACAATGTAAGAAAATGCAGTCCTTCTACGATTGTTTAAATAATTGTTATATAACGGAATCAGAGCACTGCAATGTATCTAAGAATGATATTTAAAAAATTTACTCACTTCCCGCCCATCTACCACGCATTTGCACATTTCAGCTCTTATTTATGTACTACGTCCTCCACCAAACAATAACACTGACCAACATTAAAAACAATGTTAAGAAAAACATTAACACACACACTTAAAGACACGGATGTGCCTGAGGTCAGGAGAGGTCAGGGCGTGACACACGAGATAAGTAAAGATGACTGACATCCTCGACCCATATGAGGGAAACACACACACACACACACACACACACACACACAAAACACAGAATACACACACACAAAACACAATACATACATACACAAAGCACAATACACA